>NC_134362.1:54124656-54257156 GCF_048569485.1 Anomaloglossus baeobatrachus
GAAGGAGGAAACTTATAAATTGGTCTAAGGTAAATTCAATCCGAAGGATGTTCGGAGAACTGAACCATGAACCAAAAGAACAATTGAACATGAACAACATGTGTACACAAAAGAACAACCAGCCCGAAGGGAACAGGGGCGGGTGCTGGGTCTCCCAATAGGAGCTAGAAGAAAAGGAATTTACGGTAAGTAAACAAAATTCCCTTCTTCTTTGTCGCTCCATTGGGAGACCCAGACAATTGGGATGTCCAAAAGCAGTCCCTGGGTGGGTAACAGAATACCTCGATAAAAAGAGCCGGAAACCGGCCCCCTCTTACAGGTGGGCAATTGCCGCCTGAAGGACTTGCCTACCTAGGCTAGCCTCTGCCGAAGCATAGGCATGCACCTGATAGTGTTTTGTGAAGGTGTGCAGACTCGACCAGGTAGCCGCCTGACACACTTGCTGAGCCGTAGCCTGGTGCCGCAAGGCCCAGGACGCGCCTACGGCCCTGGTAGAATGGGCTTTAAGCCCTGAAGGAATCTGAAGCCCCGATGAACGGTAGGCTTCAAGAATCGGTTCCTTGATCCACCTAGCCAAGGTTGACTTGGAAGCCTGAGACCCCTTACGCTGGCCAGCGACAAGGACAAAGAGCGCATCCGAACGGCGCAGGGGCGCCGTGCGAGAAATGTAGATTCTGAGTGCTCTCACGAGGTCTAACAAGTGCAAATCCTTTTCACCTTGGTGAACTGGATGAGGGCAAAAAGAAGGCAAGGAGATATCCTGATTGAGATGAAAAGGGGATACCACCTTGGGGAGAAATTCCGGGACCGGACGCAGGACCACCTTATCCTGGTGAAAGACCAGGAAGGGGACTTTGCATGACAGCGCTGCTAGCTCAGATACTCTCCTAAGTGAAGTGACTGCCACTAGGAAGGCCACTTTCTGTGAAAGGCGAGATAGAGAGATCTCCCGCATCGGCTCGAAAGGTGGCTTCTGGAGAGCCGTCAGCACCTTGTTAAGATCCCAGGGTTCTAGCGGACGCTTGTAAGGTGGGACTATGTGGCAAACTCCCTGCAGGAACGTGCGGACCTGCGAGAGTCTGGCTAGACGCTTTTGAAAAGAAGGGAATTTTGTTACTTACCGTAAATTCCTTTTCTTCTAGCTCCTATTGGGAGACCCAGACGATTGGGTGTATAGCTACTGCCTCCGGAGGCCACACAAAGCATTACACTAAAAAGTGTAAGGCCCCTCCCCTTCTGGCTATACACCCCCAGTGGGATCACTGGCTCACCAGTTTTAGTGCAAAAGCAAGAAGGAGGAAAGCCAATAACTTGGTTAAACAAATTCACTCCGAGTAACATCGGAGAACTGAAAAACCGTTCAACATGAACAACATGTGTACCCGAAGAAACCCAAAAATCCCGAAGGACAACAGGGCGGGTGCTGGGTCTCCCAATAGGAGCTAGAAGAAAAGGAATTTACGGTAAGTAACAAAATTCCCTTCTTCTTCGGCGCTCCATTGGGAGACCCAGACGATTGGGACGTCCAAAAGCTGTCCCTAGGTGGGTAAAGAAATACCTCATGTTAGAGCTGCGAAGACAGCCCTCCCCTACGGGGAGGCAACTGCCGCCTGCAGGACTCTTCTACCTAGGCTGGCGTCCGCCGAAGCATAGGTATGCACCTGATAATGTTTGGTGAAAGTGTGCAGACTCGACCAGGTAGCTGCCTGGCACACCTGTTGAGCCGTAGCCTGGTGTCGCAATGCCCAGGACGCACCCACGGCTCTGGTAGAATGGGCCTTCAGCCCTGATGGAACCGGAAGCCCAGCAGAACGGTAGGCTTCAAGAATTGATTCTTTGATCCATCGAGCCAGGGTGGCCTTAGAAGCCTGCGACCCTTTGCGCTTACCAGCGACAAGGACAAAGAGTGCATCCGAACGGCGCAGGGGCGCCGTGCGGGAAATGTAGATTCTGAGTGCTCTCACCAGATCTAACAAATGTAAATCCTTCTCATACCGATGAACTGCATGAGGACAAAACGAAGGCAAAGAGATATCCTGATTAAGATGAAAAGAGGATACCACCTTCGGGAGAAACTCCTGAATGGGGCGCAGCACTACCTTGTCCTGGTGGAAGACCAGGAAGGGAGCATTGGAAGACAGCGCTGCTAGCTCAGACACTCTCCGAAGAGATGTGATCGCTACCAGAAAAGCCACTTTCTGTGATAGTCTAGAAAGTGAAACCTCCCTCAGAGGCTCGAAGGGCGGCTTCTGGAGGGCAACTAGTACCCTGTTCAGATCCCATGGATCTAACGGCCGCTTGTACGGGGGTGCAATATGACAAACCCCCTGCAGGAACGTGCGCACCTTAGGAAGTCGTGCTAGACGCTTCTGAAAAAAGACGGATAGCGCCGAGACTTGCCCTTTAAGGGAGCCGAGCGACAAACCTTTTTCTAACCCAGATTGCAGGAAAGAAAGAAAGGTAGGCAATGCAAATGGCCAGGGAGACACTCCCTGAGCAGAGCACCAGGATAAGAATATCCTCCACGTTCTGTGGTAGATCTTAGCGGACGTGGGCTTCCTAGCCTGTCTCATGGTGGCAACGACCCCTTGGGATAATCCTGAAGACCCTAGGATCCAGGACTCAATGGCCACACAGTCAGGTTCAGGGCCGCAGAATTCCGATGGAAAAACGGCCCTAGGGACAGTAAGTCTGGTCGGTCTGGTAGTGCCCACGGTTGGCCGACCGTGAGATGCCACAGATCCGGATACCACGCCCTCCTTGGCCAGTCTGGGGCGACGAGTATGACGCGGCTGCAGTCGGATCTGATCTTGCGTAGCACTCTGGGCAAGAGTGCCAGAGGTGGAAAAGCATAAGGGAGCCGGAACTGCGACCAATCTTGCACTAAGGCGTCTGCCGCCAGAGCTCTGTGATCGCGGGACCGTGCTATGAAGGTTGGGACCTTGTTGTTGTGCCTGGACGCCATTAGGTCGACGTCCGGCCTTCCCCAGCGGCTACAGATTTCCTGAAACACGTCCGGGTGAAGGGACCATTCTCCTGCGTCCATGCCCGGCGGCTGAGGAAGTCTGCTTCCCAGTTTTCTACGCCGGGGATGTGAACTGCGGATACGGTGGAGGCCGTGGCTTCCACCCACATCAGGATCCGCCGGACTTCCTGGAAGGCTTGCCGACTGCGTGCCCCCCCTTGGTGATTGATGTATGCCACCGCTGTGGAGTTGTCCGATTGAATTCGGATCTGCTTCCCTTCCAGCCACTGTTGGAAGGCTAGTAGGGCAAGATACACTGCTCTGATTTCCAGAACATTGATCTGAAGGGTGGACTCCTGCGGAGTCCACGTACCCTGAGCCCTGTGGTGGAGAAACACTGCTCCCCACCCTGACAGACTCGCGTCTGTCGTGACTACCGCCCAAGACGGTGGTAGGAAGGATCTTCCCTGTGATAATGAGGTGGGAAGAAGCCACCATTGCAGAGAGTCCTTGGCCGTCTGTGAAAGGGATACTTTCCTGTTCAGGGATGTTGACTTCCCGTCCCATTGGCGGAGAATGTCCCAATAAAGAGGACGCAGATGAAACTGCGCAAACGGAACCGCCTCCATTGCCGCCACCATCTTCCCGAGGAAGTGCATGAGGCGTCTTAAGGAGTGCGACTGACCGTGACGGAGAGTCTGCACCCCGGTCTGTAGTGACCGCTGCTTGTCCAGCGGAAGCTTCACTAGCGCTGAGAGGGTATGAAACTCCATGCCAAGATACGTTAGTGATTGGGTCGGTGACAGGTTTGACTTTGAGAAGTTGATGATCCACCCGAACGTCTGGAGAGTCTCCAGCGCAACATTCAGGCTGAGTTGGCATGCCTCTTGAGAGGGTGCCTTGACAAGTAGATCGTCCAAGTAAGGGATCACAGAGTGTCCCTGTGAGTGCAAGACTGCTACCACTGCCGCCATGACCTTGGTGAACACCCGTGGGGCTGTCGCCAGACCAAATGGCAGAGCTACGAACTGGAGATGTTCGTCTCCTATCACAAAACGTAGAAAAACGTTGGTGCTCTGTAGCAATCGGCACGTGGAGATAAGCATCTTTGATGTCTATTGATGCTAGGAAATTTCCTTGAGACATTGAGGCAATGACGGAGCGGAGGGTTTCATCCGGAACCGCCTGGCCTCCACGTGCTTGTTGAGCAGTTTTGGGCCCAGAACGGAACGGAAAGAGCCGTCCTTTTTTTGGCACCACAACCAGATTGGAGGAAAACCGTGTCTTGTTCCTGAAGAGGAACAGGGATTACCACTCCTTCTGCCTGCAGAAGAGCATCGGCTCGGTGGAGAGGTGGGAACGTTCTGAAGAATCGAGTCGGAGGACGAGAACAGAACTCTGTCCTGTGCACGTGGGCACAATGTCCCTCACCCACCGGTCTGTGACCTGTGGCAGCTAAATGTCGCCAAAGGCGAGCGAGTCTGCCGTCAACCGCGGATGCGGAGAGATGAGAGAGCTGAGAGTCATGAGGAGACCGCCTGGTAGCGGTTCCTCCGGCTGCCTTCCTTGGGCGTGATTGAGCCCTCGGAAGCTGAGCCCCTCTGAGGCTTTTCAGCTCTTTTGGACGAGGACAATTGGGACCTGCCCGAGCTTGGGAAGGACCGAAACCTCGACTGTCCTTCCAGGACAGCATTAATAGGGTAAGTCGCAATGCAGACATTGCGAGGTTACGGACGCCCCTGCGGCACAAATGTACATATGCTCAAGACCAGCTGTGCAAGAACAGCTGAAAAGCTTAGGGTGCCCATACGGCTGTAAATGCCGGAGCAACCGACACGCCGATAGCCTCATAGACAGATTTCAACCAGAGTCCATCTGTCTAGCATCTTCAAGTGAAGTCCCATCTCCACTGCAACTATGCTCTAGCCGCAAGCCTGGAGATTGGAGAATCCAGCTTTGGACCCTGGGTCCCGCGCTTGACCACGTCAGGGGGAAAAGGATAACGTGTATCCTTAATACGTTTGGAGAAAACGCTTATCTGGTAAGCGTGGTGTTCCTGGGCTGCTTCTCTGAAGTCAGCGTGGCCAGAAAAATACTCAATATACGTTTGAGCTACTGAAATGGGACTTCTCCTGCTGTAAAGCTGACTCCTCCAATGGGGGAGCTGAGGGAGAAAGATCCAACATTCCATTGATGGACGCTATAGGATCATTCCTTATGGCGTCACCATCCGGTGTATCCGGATTGAGAGCGGTGTCAGGATCAAAGTCCTGATGAGCTACGTCTGCCTCATCATACAGAGAGCCTCCTGGGACCCCCCCGGAGCACCGATTTTATTCCAAATGAGGGTGGCCAGGGAGCAATGATCCAGATTGCCCATGGCCTGTCCGGACTGCAAGTCTCTATCCCATTGCAACTCCATCCCTGTCCTTGGACAGGGTTGACAGATGGTTCCTTTGGCCAGGTCTAATAGAGACCCCGGCTGACCAAGTGCTACAGGGGAGCATTGCACACAAAGGGGTTCAGTGCCGTGGAACAGTATCACATGCAGTAAAAACAGCATCGAAAGCCTGTGTTGCATATATGCTGCTGCCGGCTAGCCATCTAGGATATAGAGCCAAGAATGGCGACCGTACAGTGCAATGTATAGCATACAAGCATAAAGTACAAATGAACACCGCAGCACATGCAATAGAAGCAGCATAGAAAGCCTGTGCCTTGGCACCCCTGCTTTTCTGCTGCTGTAGACTAGCCATCTAGGGGAATATAGCCCAGAATAGCGACCATACAGTGCAATGTATAGCATACAAGCATAAGTACAAATGAACACTGCAACCCCTGCAATACAAGCAGCATAGAAAAAAACCTGTGCCTCAGCACCCTTGCTTTTCTGCTGCTGTAGTCTAGTCATTCTAGGCGAAAATAGCCCAGACTAGCGACCGTACAGTGCAGTGTATAGCATACAAGCATAAATACACATGAACACTTCAGTACATGCAATACAAGCAGCATGGAAAGCCTGTGCCTTAGCACCCCTGCTTTCCTGCTGCTGATGTGTCGCCATCTAAGAGGGCATATAGCCAAAAATAGCGACCTATGCAGTGTAAGCATAAAATACAAATGGACAACTGCGGTATTTAGTGGGGTCAGCACTTCAGGTGCCGCTTACCGCCCGCCTATAAGCGGGTGTGTGGTCGCCCTAGTCCTGTGCCTGGTTGCCCAGAGTCCGATCTCTCAGCTCGGACTGCAGGAATGGCTGCCGGCGTCTTCTCCAGCTCGTGTGGGTAGGGGCGGGCCGTGGGCGTGCCCCCAAGTCAGAGCGGGAAACCGGCGTCCCACAGTGTCCAGTGAGAGGGCTGGAGCATGTAAATAAGGCTCCAGCCCTCGGCGCTGCTGATTGTACAGCGTCTCTCCCCTACCCTGATTGACAGGGTGGGGGCGGGAACGAAGCGGAGCTAGGCCGCAAAAGCCGGGGACTGGATTTATAAGCGCCGCCGCCGTAAAAGCGCGGTCGGCGCTAAGTCCCCGGCGCACTACAAGTCCCAGCCTCGCCGCCGCTCCCGGAGCGTCCGGCGCGGTAGTTCCCCATACATAAAGTCACTCAGCAAGGCTGCAGTGACTGTAACCCTTTACTGTCCCCGGCGCACTAGCACACCCAGCAAGTCTGGAGTGTGCTGTGCCTGTGTGTACGGGGACACAGAGTACCTGAATGGTGCAGGGCCATGTCCCTGAACGGTACCCAGCTCCGTATCCAGCAGGTTCAATGGGTCTGTGGATGGAGCCCGGCCTCAGGGCTTTGGGGCCGGTAAGATCCCACTTCCTCAGAGCCCCTCAGGGGGATGGGGAAGGAAAAACAGCATGTGGGCTCCAGCCGCCGTACCAGCAATAGGTACCTCAACCTTACAAACCACCAGCGGGGTGAGAAGGGAGCATGCTGGGGGCCCTATATGGGCCCTCTTTTCTTCCATCCGATATAGTCAGCAGCTACTGCTGACTAAACAGTGGAGCTATGCGTGGATGTCTGACCTCCTTCGCACAAAGCAGAAAACTGGTGAGCCAGTGATCCCACTGGGGGTGTATAGCCAGAAGGGGAGGGGCCTTACACTTTTTAGTGTAATGCTTTGTGTGGCCTCCGGAGGCAGTAGCTATACACCCAATCGTCTGGGTCTCCCAATGGAGCGCCGAAGAAAACACTGAAAGCGCCGACACTTGTCCCTTGAGAGAGGCAAGAGACAAACCCTTGTCCAATCCTGATTGAAGAAAAAAAAAGGAAAGTGGGCAATGCAAACGGCCAGGGAGCAAAACCCCTATCCGAGCACCAGGCTAAGAAGATCTTCCAAGTCCTGTGGTAGATCTTGGCGGACGTTGATTTCCTGGCCTGTCTCATGGTGGCAATGACATCTTGAGATAACCCTGATAACGCTAGGAGCCAGGACTCAATGGCCACACAGTCAGGTTGAGGGCCGCAGAATTCAGATGGAAAAATGGCCCTTGAGACAGCAAGTCTGGTCGGTCTGGGAGTGCCCACGGTTGCCCTACCGTGAGGTGCCACAGATCCGGGTACCACGACCTCCTCGGCCAGTCTGGAGCGACGAGGATGGCGCGACGGTAGTCGGACCTGATCTTGCGTAACACTCTGGGCAGTAGTGCCAGAGGGGGAAATACATAGGGTAGTCGAAACTGCGACCAGTCCTGAACTAACGCATCTGCCGCCAGCGCCCTGTGATCCTGAGACCGTGCCATGAATGCCGGGACTTTGTTGTTGTGCCGAGACGCAATTAGATCGACGTCCGGCGTTCCCCAGCGGCAACAGATCTCTTGAAACACGTCCGGGTGAAGAGACCATTCTCCTGCGTCCATGCCCTGGCGACTGAGAAAATCTGCTTCCCAGTTTTCTACGCCCGGGATGTGAACTGCGGAGATGGTGGAGGCTGTGGCTTCCGTCCACAGCAGAATCCGCCGAACTTCTTGGAATGCTTGACGTCTGCGTGTGCCGCCCTGGTGGTTGATGTATGCGACCGCCGTGGCGTTGTCTGATTGTATTCGGATCTGTCTGCCCTCCAGCCACCGCTGGAACGCCTGTAGGGCTAGATACACTGCCCTTATCTCCAGAACATTGATCTGCAGGGAGGACTCTGTCGGAGTCCAGGTTCCCTGAGCCCTGTGGTGGAGGAAGGCCGCTCCCCACCCTGACAGGCTCGCGTCTGTCGTGACCACAGCCCAGGATGGGGGCAGGAAGGATTTTCCCTTCGACAAAGAAGTGGGAAGAAGCCACCACTGAAGGGAGGTTTTGGCTGCTCTTGACAAGGAAACGTTCCTGTCTAGGGACGTCGACCTCTTGTCCCATTTGCGGAGAATGTCCCACTGAAGTGGACGCAGATGAAACTGCGCAAAGGGAACTGCTTCCATTGCTGCCACCATCTTCCCTAGGAAGTGCATAAGGCGTCTCAAAGAGTGTGACTGACCCCGAAGAAGAGATTGGACCCCTGTCTGTAGTGAACGCTGTTTGTCCAGCGGAAGCTTCACAATCGCTGACAGAGTATGAAACTCCATCCCGAGATAAGTCAGGGATTGGGTCGGTGTCAAGTTTGACTTTGGGAAATTGATGATCCACCCGAACCTCTGGAGAGTCTCCAGGGCAATGGTCAGGCTGTGCTGGCAAGCCACCCAGGAGGGTGCCTTGACTAGGAGATCGTCTAAGTAAGGGATCACCGAGTGGCCCTGAGAGTGTAGGACCGCCACCACTGTTGCCATGATCTTGGTGAAGACCCGTGGGGCTGTCGCCAAGCCGAAAGGCAGTGCCACGAACTGAAGGTGTTCGTCCCCAATGGCGAAACGCAAGAAGCGTTGATGTTCGGGTGCGATCGGCACATGGAGATAAGCATCCTTGATGTCTATTGATGCTAGGAAGTCTCCTTGTGACATTGAGGCGATGACCGAGCGGAGAGATTCCATCCGAAACCTTCTGGTGCTGACATGCTTGTTGAGCAGTTTGAGGTCTAGAACGGGACGGAAAGATCCGTCCTTTTTTGGCACCACGAACAAGTTGGAGTAGAAGCCGTGACCATGTTCCTGAGGGGGAACGGGAATCACCACTCCTTCTGCCTTCAGAGCATTCACTGCCTGAAAAAGTGCAGCGGCTCGCTCTGGGGGCGGCGATGTTGTGAAGAAACGAGTTGGAGGACGAGAGCAGAACTCTATCCTGTAACCGTGAGACAGAATGTCTCTCACCCATCGGTCTTGGACATGTGGCCACCAGGCGACACAAAAGCGGGAGAGCCTGCCACCGACCGAGGATGCGGTTTGGGGAGGCCGAGAGTCATGAAGAGGCCGCCTTGGTGGCGGTGCCTCCGGCGGTCTTTTTAGGCCTTGACTTAGACCGCCATGCAGAAGGGTTCCTCTGGCCCTTCTCCGATCTGTTTGACGTGGAGGAACGTGACTTGGCCGAAAGGACTGAAACGTCGATTGAAATTTTCGCTGTTGAGGTTTGTTTTGTTTAGACTGGGGTAAGGACGAGTCCTTTCCCTTGGATTGTTTAATAATTTCGTCCAATTGCTCGCCAAACAAACGGTCGCCAGAAAATGGCAAACCGGTTAAGAATTTCTTGGAGGCAGAGTCTGCCTACCATTCACGTAGCCACATGGCTCTGCGGACTGCCACCGAATTGGCGGATGCTACCGCTGAACGGCTCACCGAGTCCAGGACGGCGTTCATGGCGTAGGACGAAAAAGCCGACGCCTGAGAAGTCAGAGACACAACCTGCGGAGTAGCGGTGCGTGTGACCGCAGTAATCTCAGACAGACAAGCTGAGATAGCTTGGAGCGCACACACTGCCGCGAATGCCGAAGCAAAAGATGCCCCTATGGCTTCATAGATGGATTTCATCATGAGCTCTATCTGCCTGTCAGTGGCATCCTTGAGCGATGAGCCATCTGCCACTGAAACCACAGAACTGGCCGCCAGCCTAGAGACTGGAGGATCCACTTTTGGACATTGAGCCCAACCCTTCACTACTTCTGGGGGGAAGGGATAACGCGTGTCATTAAGGCGCTTAGTAAAGCGCTTGTCCGGGTATGCTCTGTGCTTCTGTACAGCATCCCTGAAATTAGAGTGATCGACAAAGGCACTCCGTGTACGTTTGGGAAACCGAAACTGGTGTTTCTCCTGCTGTGAAGCCGCCTCCTCTACAGTTGGAGTTGGAGGAGAAATTTCTAGCACCTGGTTGATGGACGCTATAAGGTCATTTACTATGGCGTCCCCTTCAGGTGTATCTAGATTGAGAGCACCGTCAGGGTCTGAGCCCTGAGCTGCGCCTTCCTCTTCATCCTCTAGAGAGTCCTCATGCTGAGACCCTGAGCAGCGTGATAAAGTGGAGGAAGGTCCCCAGCGAGCCCGCTTCACCGGTCTGGGACTGCGGTCCGAGTCGGAGTCCTCACCGTGGGACCTATGTGTCACCTCAGGAGCAGATTGCTGCGCCAACTGAGGGGGACCTGGGGACGAAGAACGCACAGTGCCTTGCATCTGTGTTGTTGGTCTGGACTGCAAGGCTTCTAGTATCTTAGCAGACCATTTGTCCATAGACTGAGCCATGGACTGTGAAAGCGACTCAGACAGTTTGTCAGCCAAAACTGCAAACTCTGTCCCTGTCACCTGGACAGTGGGAACCGGTGTCTCTACCTGAGCCGGGGGTCCCACCAGTGCCTGAGGCTCCGGCTGAGTGAGTGTCACAGGGGCCGAGCATTGCACACAATGAGGGTAGGTGGAACCTGCAGGTAGCATAGCCGCACATGAGGTACAGGTTGCAAAATAAGCCTGTGCCTTGGTACCCTTGCTCTCTGCGGACGACATGTTGTTGTCCTCCAAGAGATAAGTAAGGGATCACCGTGATCACTGAGGGATATATGTATAGCCTCCAGTTAACAGTACAGCCGAACTAGCAAATGTATACACAAGAGATATATATATATATATATATATATATATATATATATATATATATATATATATATATATATATATATATATATATATATATATATATATATATATATATATATATATATATATATATATATACAGTTCGGCACTCTGGGGGGTCCACCACCGGCAGACCGGTGTGGCTTACCAACCGCTCTGTGTGGCCACCAGATTCCCTGCCCCGGGTCTCCCTCAGCTGCAGCCAGAAGTTCTCCACCGCAGAATATGCTGAAAACTTGGCTGACGGCGTTCTCAGAGGAGGAGGGAGGCGTGGGCGTAGTCACAAAAGTGCGGGAATCTGGTGCCCCAGCGTGAGTAGTGAGGGGGGCGGAGGACAGCTCAGTGTACTCCAGCCCTCACTGTCGGCGTCATACCGACCGTCCCGCCCTTTTCCCTGACTGGCAGGCCTGGGGGCGGGAGAAAACTATACTAGGCCGCAAAAGCCGGGGACTAAAGTTAAAACCGCGGCCGGCCGGCAGTGCACGTTCGGCGCGGTAGTCCCGGACCCATATCCACGCCGCAGTCGCTGCAGCGTCTGGGTCCAAGGTGCTTTATGCGTCGTCCCAACGGGGACACAGAGTACCTGTGGATGCAGGGCCATGTCCCTGACGATACTCCATCTCCTTCAAAATATAACGGACATGAGTCAGTATCAAATTATGCATATTTTTATTTTTTTATTCAACAACAAAATATTTCTTTTCCAAAAAATATATATTATAAAATATTGTGCTCAATATTATAGTAGATTGATCCCAGTAAAAAACAGTAAACACAGAACTAAAGCTAGTCCATGGGGTCCATTTTATAACACTGTTCAAACCATAACCACATATAAGTGAACACAGGGGATATCACTTATGGAGCTCCCAGCACTTCCTGAATCAAACAATGGTAGCAGTGAAAGAAACACCTTAGATTAAATCTCCAAGTGTTATTTTTATATATAAAGTTATCTAATTGCCCACATAAATGGTATTTAAACATTCATAGCGCCAGTGGATGAACAGGAGTGTTTCAGATTATAGCCCTAATCCCCTGCTGTTCATTTTATATCCCGAACCATGGCCTGCGCGCTGCGCATATGTCACCTCAATCCCAGATGGAAAAGGGAGTGGAATCAAAGGAAACCCTCTGTCTCCAGGGTGTCAGGTGCACAGCACACACAGCCCAAGCCAGGTCATTAATACGATCAGTACATAATAACACTCATATGCAGAAACCGATCAAGCAGTTTGAAAGATTAAATTCAATAAGTTTGTTTAGTTACCCATAGTGGGAGTGGACCACCTGGACAGCTCCCCGACACGTGTTTCGCAGTCCGCTTTCTCAAGGGGGCGTGGTATTTGGGCGCTCCCTCCCTGTCTTAAATGCGGTGCCACATAACACCATGTGATATCACCCAGCCAATCCATCACGCTGTATCTCCGGCGTACAAGCGTCAATACAAATCATGCCGTATGTAAGTAATCCATTGGGTGGGGGAGGTCACATGGTGGTGATGAAGGTAACGTCATCACTCGTGCATGCTGGGTAGAGCAATGCGCGCCACATCCGCCAACCACGCCAGCCGGGGCATGCGCAGGAGAGAGTCCCACCTCCCATCCCTTCCATGGTCCGGAGGCGTGGCTTCCAGAAAGTAATCGCAGAAGTGCGCGTAATTAAACTCTGCACACTCCATAGAGATCCAATCCAGACGCCACAACAACCGAATATCGGGCCCATGGGGTATAGGCAGCAGGCGCCTTGCTGTCCCACCACATGTCCCAAACAATCGGCTGCAGGGCACCCAGGTTGATCATCCAAGGTAACATGTGCAGAGAAAAATATGCACATTTACACCAGGCAAAACCGCATCCAAGCCTTATCAAATCACTTATAAAGTCTGAATTATTGTGAATTTTTATATATATATATATATATATATATATATATATATATATATATATATTTTTATTTTTATTTTATTATAAATGCTAATTTCTACATAATTTTATGCTAATTTTCTAAAAGAAAAATGGAAAAAGGCAAATAGGAAAAATGAAAAAGAGGGAAAAGAAATGAAAGGGAACCAAACGGAATAAAAAGAATAAAAAGAAGAAGCAGGAAAAAGACCCTATAAGAATAACGAGGCAGTAGTCATCAGACTTAACAAAGATTAAATTCCATGTATGAAGAGGGAGTAACTAGAAATTTTTATGCCAGATAAATTCTTATACTGTACCGCCTCTTCAATTTACAATTATATTATGCCGTAAATATAACAATAATAATAAAAATAATAATATTAATAATAAGGAAAAAGGGGGGGGGGGAGGGGGTAGGGGGGAAGGGGAGGAGGGAGGAGAGGAGAGGAAAGAGTCCCGGACCCATATCCACGCCGCAGTCGCTGCAGCGTCTGGGTCCAAGGTGCTTTATGCGCCGTCCCAACGGGGACACAGAGTACCTGTGGATGCAGGGCCATGTCCCTGACGATACTCCATCTCCTGTCCGGCAGATTCCCCCAGGGGCTGCGGAGGGAGACCGGTCCCAGTGTCTGGATGACCGGATAGGATCCCACTTCCCCAGAGCCCCTAAGGGATGGGGAAGGAAAGCGGCATGTTGGCTCCAGCCTGTGTACCCGCAATGGGTACCTCAACCTTAACAACACCGCCGACCTGAGTGGGGTGAGAAGGGAGCATGCCGGGGGCCCCTTTATAGGGGCCCTCTTTTCTTCCATCCGATAAAGTCAGCAGCTGCTGCTGACTAAAATGTGGAGCTTGCGTGAATGTGTGCCTCCTTCAACACAAAGCAAAAAAACTGAGGGGCCCGTGATGCACGGGAGAGTGTATAGCAGAGGGGAGGAGTTACACTTTTTAAAGTGTAATTACTTTGTGTGGCCTCCAGAGGCAGAAGCTATACACCCAATTGTCTGGGTCTCCCAATGGAGCGACAAAGAAACACGGATTATATTGAAATAGCAACACACACCCTAATAAGTGACATTGTTGGGCTCAGATGAAAGAGGGACCTGGAGAAAACGTGGATCCATCTGCACTGCTGTAGAGGAGTCGAAGGTCCAGTCTGTGAAAAAATGGTAACTCTGAGTCTAATCTGAAGAAGAAATGGTGTTTCACTTTGAAACGCATAAATAAAGCCCCTTCCATTTTATCACGGACTGGACCTTTGCTTCATCTACAGCAGCGCAGAATGATCCACGTTTTCTCCAGGATCCACTTTGATCTCTTCAGCCTTAGAGCATGTGGACCTTGCGGCAGCAGATTTCTTTTTCATACTAGGCAACCACATAAGGGGAGCGGCTTGCTCTCTCATTTATACACTTTGTATATGGGGGGTAACACCCTATTGCGCAGTTTTGTCCACAGCACTGCATATTGCTGGAATCAGGCTCCCAGCCCCTGCATTATGCTGCTCTCAGAATGCACGGCAAAAACCTGCTGACAGATTCCCTTTAAGCCTAAATAATTATTAGATGTTTCTTTTTCCTCAATTTACTATTAGAGTACACACAACTGGTCCATGAAAGTAAAAATAAAATTAGAGGCCCCACATTTACATATATTCGGCAATAAGGGTAAGTTCACACAGTGTGTTTTTCGCGGCGTTTTTGGCTTCAAAACTGCATGACTTTGCTTCCCCAGCAAAGTCTATGGAGTTTTCATTTTTGCTGTCCGCACACAACTTTTTTTTTACGCTGCGTTTTTGAGCTTAAAAAAAAAAAAATGGACATGTCAATTCTTTCCTGCGTTTTCTCCTCATGCAATGCATTGGACAAAAGCAGAAAAACGCAGAGATCAAAATTGCAGCAAAACGCACCAAATCGCAGTAAAAACGAATGTGTTTTTAGCGGCCAAAAACGCAGCGTCAAAAAAAACACAGCGTGTGCACATAGCCTAACGCTGCTGTCTGGGTTTTAAAAAAGGAAATATTTTCACACAAATAGTTTTTATATAAAGTGATACAGGCAACACATCCCTAATAGAGTAACAATTAGTTCCTCTCAACCTTCGCAGAGCATCTTTAGCCTGAGCGGTCTGGTATACCAGGAGAGGGTATAGCGCACCATGCTGTGACCCCCCCAATACTATGATTAAGAATGTGATTTTTTTTTTTTCTTTTCTTCATGTAATTGATACATCACAGTTAGGAAATGTAAAGCTGAACAGAGAGTCAAGGAACAGCGAAGACAGATTTAAAAAGCAGATTTTCCATCAAAGGAAGTCCTTGGTAATAAAACAGAGAAATACAACAGGACGTGATTGAAAACCGTCATAAAACAAAAAAAAACAAAAAAAAAAAAAAACCACAGGAAATCTGACTCACTGTCACATGCATACGGTTTATCCCTTTCATCAAGAGCTGCAGCATCCAGCTTCTTCCTGGCACTGCCCAAACCTTTTCCCTAGAAATGAAAGATAAAATTCCTTGCAGTAAGAACGTGACACATATCAGCCCTAATACTTAGCCTCTAGGTTGTATTGCAAATTTTATATTTATGCAAAAAAAAAAATATATGATTTTGAAAGGATTCCAGAATACTGTATATAAGAGCCCAGGCCACTGTGTATATAACGTAAAAAGAAGGGAATTTTGTTTACTTACCGTAAATTCCTTTTCTTCTAGCTCCAATTGGGAGACCCAGACAGTGGGTGTATAGCTACTGCCCTCTGGAGGCCGCACAAAGAACTACACTTAAAAGTGTAAGGCCCCTCCCCTTCTGGCTATACACCCTCCCGTAGGAGTACAGATTCCTCAGTTTTAGTACCAAAGCAAGAAGGAGGAAAGCCAATAACAGTTTCAAAAACAAATTCAATCCGATAACACGATCGGAGAACTTAAGAAACAACATGAACAACATGTGCACCCGAAAAAACGAAACCCTAAGAACAAATAGGGCGGGTGCTGGGTCTCCCAATTGGAGCTAGAAGAAAAGGAATTTACGGTAAGTAAACAAAATTCCCTTCTTCTTTTTCGCTCCTAATTGGGAGACCCAGACAGTGGGACGTCCAAAAGCAGTCCCTGGGTGGGTAAAAAGATACCACATGAACGGGCTGTCAGACAGCCTCTTCCTACAGGTGGGCCACCGCCGCCTGAAGGACCTGTCTACCTAGGCTGGCATCTGCCGAAGCGTAGGTATGCACTTGATAGTGTTTGGTAAACGTGTGCAGACTCGACCAGGTAGCCGCCTGGCACACTTGCTGAGCCGTAGCCTGATGCCGTAATGCCCAGGACGCACCCACGGCTCTGGTAGAATGGGCCTTCAGTCCAGATGGAATCGGAAGCCCAGCAGAACGGTATGTGTGAAGAATTGGTTCCTTGATCCACCGCGCCAGGGTGGATTTGGAAGCTTGCGATCCCTTATGCTGACCAGCGACTAGGACAAAGAGCGCATCCGAACGGCGTAGAGCCGCCGTGCGAGAAATGTAAATCCTGAGTGCTCTCACCAGGTCCAACAGATGTAAACCCTTTTCAAATTGGTGAACTGGATGCGGACACAAAGATGGTAAGGTGATATCCTGATTGAGATGAAAGGAAGAAACCACCTTGGGAGAAAACTCTGGAATTGGACGCAGTACTACCTTGTCTTGGTGAAACACCAGGAAGGGAGATTTGCAAGATAACGCCGCTAGCTCGGACACTCTTCGAAGAGACGTGACCGCCACAAGAAAAACTACCTTTTGTGAAAGCCGAGAAAGGGGAACCTCTTTCAAAGGCTCGAAAGGCGGCTTCTGGAGAGCAATGAGAACCTTGTTCAGATCCCAGGGTTCCAATGGCCGTCTGTAAGGAGGAACGATATGACAAACTCCTTGGAGAAACGTGCGTACTTTAGAAAGCTGTGCCAAGCGCTTCTGAAAGAATACGGATAGCGCGGAGACTTGACCCTTAAGAGAGCTAAGCGACAAACCTTTTTCCAACCCAGACTGCAGGAAGGAAAGAAAAATTGGCAATGCAAATGGCCAGGGAGAAAACCCTTGAGCCAAGCACCACGCTAAGAATATCTTCCACGTTCTGTGATAGATCTTAGCTGAGGATGGTTTTCTAGCCTGTCTCATTGTGGCAACAACCTCCTGAGATAAAACTGAGGCCGCTAGGATCCAGGACTCAATGGCCACACAGTCAGGTTCAGGGCCGCAGAATTCAGATGGAAAAACGGCCCTTGAGACAGCAAATCTGGACGGTCTGGTAGTGTCCACGGTTGGCCTACCGTGAGATGCCACAGATCCGGGTACCACGACCTTCTTGGCCAATCTGGAGCGACGAGTATGGCTCGATGGCAGTCGGACCTGATTTTCCGGAGAACTCTGGGTAACAATGCTAGAGGTGGGAACACATAGGGGAGTCGGAATTGCGACCAATCCTGAACCAAGGCGTCTGCCGCCAGTGCTCGGTGATCGTGAGACCGTGCCATGAAAACTGGGACCTTGTTGTTGTGCCGTGACGCCATCAGATCGACGTCCGGCGTCCCCCAGCGGCAACAGATCTGCTGAAACACGTCCGGGTGAAGGGACCATTCTCCTGCGTCCATGCCCTGGCGACTGAGAAAGTCTGCTTCCCAGTTTTCCACGCCTGGGATGTGAACTGCGGATATGGTGGACGCTCTGCTTTCCACCCACGTCAAAATCCGTTGGACTTCTTGAAAAGCTTGGCGACTGCGTGTTCCCCCTTGGTGGTTGATGTAAGCCACCGCCGTAGAATTGTCCGACTGAATCCGAATCTGCTTGCCTTCCAGCCATTGTTGGAAGGCTCGCAGGGCAAGATAGATTGCTCTGATTTCCAGAACATTGATCTGCAGGGTGGACTCTTCCAGAGTCCACATCCCCTGAGCCCTGTGGTGGAGATACACCGCTCCCCACCCTGATAGGCTCGCATCCGTCGTGACCACTGCCCAGGACGGGGGAAGGAACGACTTTCCCTGTGACAATGAGGTGGGGAGAAGCCACCAACGGAGAGAGTCCTTGGCAGTCTGAGAGAGGGAGACAGTCCTGTCGAGGGACGTCGATTTCCCGTCCCATTGGCGTAGAATGTCCCATTGTAGAGGGCGCAGATGAAACTGCGCGAACGGGACTGCCTCCATTGCTGCTACCATCTTTCCTAGGAAATGCATGAGGCGCCTCAGTGAGTGCGACTGGCTCTGAAGGAGAGATTGCACTCCAGTCCGTAGCGAGCACTGCTTGTCCAGTGGAAGCTTCACTATCGCTGATAGAGTATGAAACTCCATGCCAAGATAAGTCAGAGATTGGGTCGGGGTTAGATGAGACTTTGGAAAGTTGATAATCCACCCGAAACTCTGGAGAGTGTCTAGTGCCACCTTCAGACTGTGTTGGCATGCCTCTTGAGAGGGTGCCTTTATAAGCAGGTCGTCTAGATACGGGATGACCGAGTGACCCTGCGAGTGCAGAACAGCTACTACTGCTGCCATGACCTTGGTGAAGACCCGGGGGGCTGTTGCCAGACCGAAAGGTAACGCTACGAACTGTAGGTGTTCGTCGTGTATGACGAAGCGTAGGAAACGCTGATGCTCTGGTGCGATCGGCACGTGGAGATACGCATCCTTGATATCTATTGATGCTAGAAAATCTCCTTGAGACATTGAGGCTATGACGGAGCGTAGGGATTCCATCCGGAACCTCCTGACTTTTACGTGTCTGTTGAGCAACTTTAGATCCAGGACGGGCCGATACGATCCGTCCTTTTTTGGGACCACAAACAGATTGGAGTAAAAACCGTGACCTTGTTCCTGAAGCGGGACGGAGGTCACCACTCCTTCCGCCTTTAGAGCGGCCACCGCCTGCAACAGAGCATCGGCTCGGTCTGGTGGTGGAGAAGTTCTGAAGAAACGAGTTGGCGGACGAGAACTGAACTCTATCCTGTACCCGTGAGACAGAATATCCCTCACCCAACGGTCTTTGACGTGTGACAGCCAGATGTCGCCAAAGTGGGAAAGCCTCCCACCGACCGCGGGTGTGGGAATCGGAGACCGCAAGTCAGGAGGACGCCGTCTTGGCAACGGTTCCTCCGGCTGTCCTTTTTGGGCGTGACTGAGACCTCCAAGAATCTGAGCGTCTCTGGTCCTTTTGAGTCTTTTTTGACGAGGCGAATTGGGACCTGCCCGGTCCTCGAAAGGACCGATAACCAGACTGACCCTTCCTCTGTTGGGGTTTGTTTTGTCTGTGTTGCGGTAAGGATGAGTCCTTACCCTTGGAGTGTTTGATGATTTCATCCAAACGCTCTCCAAACAATCGGTCACGAGAAAAAGGCAAATTGGTTAAGCACTTCTTGGAATGAGAATCTGCTTTCCAATGTCTCAACCACAGGGCCCTACGCAAAACAACGGAGTTGGCTGACGCCACTGCCGTGCGGCTTGTAGCGTCAAGAACAGCATTAATCGCGTACGACGCGAATGCCGCCATTTGCGAGGTCAATGGTGCGACCTGCGGGGCACATGCACGTGTGACGGAGTCAACTCGCGCAAGCCCGGCTGAGATAGCTTGGAGTGCCCATACGGCCGCAAAAGAAGGCGCTAATGACGCTCCAATCGCTTCATAGATGGATTTCAGCCAGAGCTCCATCTGCCTGTCAGTGGCATCTTTAAGTGCCGCTCCATCTTCAACTGCAACCAAGGATCTAGCTGCAAGCCTGGAAATTGGAGGATCCACTTTTGGACACTGGGTCCAACCCTTGACCACCTCAGGGGGAAAAGGATAGCGTGTATCTTTAAGCCGTTTAGGAAAACGCCTTTCAGGATAAGCGTGGGGTTTCTGGATTGCGTCTCTAAAGTCAGCGTGGTCCAGAAAAGTGCTTAAAGTACGCTTAGGGTATCTGAAATGGATTCTCTCGTGCTGCGAAGCTGACTCCTCCACAAGAGGAGCTGGTGGGGAAATATTTAACATCTTATTGATGTTAAATATAAGATCATTAACTATGGCGTCACCATCTGGTGTATCTAGATTGAGAGCGGTCCCAGGATCAGAATCCTGATCAGTTACGTCCGCCTCATCACCCATAGATTCATCTCGCTGGGATCCTGACCATTGAGATGAATGTGAAGGCCCGTCATAGCGAGCCCGCTTAGGCTGCCCGGGGCCATCGTCCGAGTCAGAGTCTTCACCCTGAGGTGTATATGCCCGTCCCGGAGCTTGGAGCTGAGGGGGACCAGGGGGCAATGATTGCACAGTGTCCGTGGCCTGAAGTACAGGCCTAGCTCGCAATGTGTCAAGAATTTGTGACATAGTGAGAGACATTCTGTCAGCAAAAGCTGCAAACTCAGTTCCTGTCACCTGGACAGCATTCACAGGTGGTACACCCTGGGTCACGTCCAGCAGAGGTCCCGACTGTGCAAGCGCCGCAGGGGCCGAGCACTGCGCACAATGGGGGTCCGTGGAGCCTGCCGGTAGAAAAGTCCCACAAGCGGTGCAGGAAGCATATAATGTCTGTGCCTTGGCACCCTTGCGTTTTACGGACGACATGTTGCTGGCTCTCTGCAATGTGAGAGAGTCTATAGCCAAAGGGCGACCAGCGCTATGCAATACAAAGTATTTGTAGAAACAAAATACTAAGAATAATACTGGCACAAGAGGGGGCTTACCGCCCGCTGAATAGCGGGTAAGAGGCTGCAGATTCCCTGTCTGGGTCTCCCCGGCTCCCCTCTGCAGCTCAGCGTGTCAGCAGGAATGGCTGCCGGCGTCTGTGGAGAGGGGCGGTCCGTGGGAGTTCCCAAACAAAAGTGCGGGAACAGTGTCCCCTCTGTGCCGATTGTGAGGGCTGGAGTATGTAAAAACGACTCCAGCCCTCAGCGCTGATGCACTGGCCAGCGTCCCGCCCCCTCCTGACTGGCAGGTCTGGGGGCGGGAACGAACGGAAGGAGGCCGCAAAAGCCGGGGACTCGAGTTATCAGCGCGGCCGCCGTAAAAGCGCGGGCCGCGCTGAAGTCCCCGGCGCACCACAAGTGTCAGCCGCGCCGCAGTCCCAGCGGCCGGCATGACCGTTCCTAGACGTGGCCAGCGTCCCGCCCCTCTCCTGACTGGCAGGTCCGGGGGCGGGAACGAACGGAAGCAGGCCGCAAAAGCCGGGGACTCGAGTTATCAGCGCGGCCGCCGTAAAAGCGCGGGCCGCGCTGAAGTCCCCGGCGCACCACAAGTGCCAGCCGCGCCGCAGTCCCAGCGGCCGGCGCGACCGTTTCCCACTAGTGTGCCTGCTTCAGCGAAGCTGAATGAGGCCTGGCACAAGCGCCGTAGCGCTGATGTCCCCCGGCGCACTACAACACCCAGCATGCTGCGGTGTGAGCGCCAAATGCACGGGGACACAGAGTACCTTGAGGAAGCAGGGCCATGTCCCTGATGTACTCCGCTCCATCCAGCATCTTCTCCAGGGGCTGTAGATGGAGCACGGTCTCAGTGCCTGGAGACCGGTAAATCCCACTTCACCCAGAGCCCTGTAAAAAGGGATGGGGAAGGAATCAGCATGTGGGCTCCTGCCGCCGTACCCGCAATGGGTACCTCAACCTTACAAACACCTCCGACATACAGTGGGGTGAGAAGGGAGCATGCTGGGGACACTATATGTGTCCTCTTTTCTTCCATCCGATATAGTCAGCAGCTGCTGCTGACTAAAAACAATGGAGCTATGCGTGCGTGTCTGACCTCCTTGCGCACAAAGCTAAAACTGAGGAATCTGTACTCCTACGGGAGGGTGTATAGCCAGAAGGGGAGGGGCCTTACACTTTTAAGTGTAGTTCTTTGTGCGGCCTCCAGAGGGCAGTAGCTATACACCCACTGTCTGGGTCTCCCAATTAGGAGCGAAAAAGAAAGACACCTTTATTATACTCACCTAGGGGGCGGTACGGTCCGATTGGCATCGATTCTCTCCGTTCTGGCGCCTCTATCTTGTGCGATCGCCGTCCTCCTTCTGAGACCAGTGTGGATGATGCATCCTATATCATCCAAACGGGACAGCACTGCGGTCTCGCGCACATTGATCTGCTTTTCTTGCGCCTGCACATTACAGTACTTTGATCTACTCTCAACAGGGCAGATCAAAGTGCGCCTGCGCAGAATTGCAATGCCGGCCTTTGTGAATGACGTAGGAAATGTCATCCACACTGGGCTGAGGAGGATGGTGATCGCAGCACAGAGGAGGCGCTGGACCCCCGAGCAGTGACACCCATCAGACCTGAACGAAACTTCAGAATTATAAAAGTGTTTTTTACGTTATACAGCACAGCCTGGGCTCTTATATACAGTATGTTGTATATAAAGGGCTCACTGGTGGGGCCACAGCTCATAAGGGGAAAAACCCGGTGACAGGTTCCCTTTAAGAAAATCTAAACACAATAAGCTATTTTTCACCTTCGCTTTGCCCTTTCCACGTCTTTTGGGTGTATCCTCTTCATAATCTTCATCATCCAGGTCATCTAAAAAATCATCAGGATCTAGGATACGCTAGGGGATTAATAATACAAAAAAAAACAAAAAAAAAAAACCAAAACAGTTTAGCCCATACCTGGTTCAGCTACAAGATACTTATTTGCTACTTATGAGCAGAAATGTAACAACATGCTGCATACACTCAGTATCCGGCTTACATGCATTACTTCGAGCTACATACCATGTTCCCCCTATGTATGATGCAAGGTCTCTGAAGTTTAGCAAATGTGATGTGCACTAAAAAAAAGGCTTCATTCTCAAATGCGCAAGTCATTTTGCAAGTGGTTTTATAGAGATCTCATGCAATACGGAGCTCCCATTAAACTGAAATAATGATTTACATCGTGTGGTAGGTTTAGCTTCAAAGGGTGGTAGCAGATGCATGCGAGATATAAAAGCCCTCCCAATTATCCGGTGTACAAAGCTACCGATACAGGGGCGATGTGTGTATCTGTAAGATATCTCAACCCGAGTGATCAGCTGAACGGTGTAAAAGCAAAAGACGTGTGGCTACTTCACAAAGTGAAACGACGCTTTGCTATGCATGATGGATTAACCACAAAGAGTAGAGAAGTATAACTTAAAAGGGAACCTGTCACCAGTTTTTTGCCCTATAAGCTGCGGCCACCACCAGGCTCTTATATACAGTGTTCTAACATGCTGTATATAAAAGAGCCCAGGCCACTGTCTAGAACATAAAAATCACTTTATAAAACGCACCTAAACTAGTCGCTGCAGTGGATGGGGGTCAGATAGGCGTCTTCGTCCTCTAGTGCCGGCGCCGCCTCTTTTGGCCATCTTTGTCGCTGCCTCTGTTGTCCTTCGGAAGCCGGGGTGCATGACGCGTGCGACATCATACACGTGCCGGCATTGAGGTCCTGTGCAGGCGCACTTTGATCCGCCCTGAGCAGGGCAGAACAAAGTATTGTAGTGCGCCTGCGCAGGACCGGCGAGTGTGTATGACGTAGACAGGCTTCAGAAGGAGGACAAAGATGGACGAAAGGAGGCGCCGGCACCGGACAACGGAGAAGCCCATCTGAGCCACATCCACCATAGCGACCGGTTTAGGTGAGTATTATGAAGTGTTTTTTATGTTCTACACAGCATGATAGAATGTGTATACAAGAGCCCAGTGGAGGTGGTGGCCGCAGCTTATAGGGCAAAAAACTGGTGACAGGTTCCCTTTAAGGAAGTGCATTTAATTTATGCATTAGGAATAAATCAGTAACCAGACATCATGATTAATACATGGAAGCCTAACATAGGAAACATGGACAAATAAGATAACTAATCACAGACACCGGTATTATGTTGCGCCTTGTGCCTCTAAGCTTCGCCGTCACCTCCCTGACTTTACCGTGATGACGCCGCGTGCTACGTAACGCTGCCTGCCGTTGTGGGCCTGTACCTTCCGTGCTCGGCTGGCAACAGGAGGGAATTCTGTGAGGCTGTCGTCGTCGCGAGGGTCAGGAATAATTCTCTTCTCAATAGGGTCTGATCTCAGCAGAGCTTCTAGGCTGCTGCCATCTTGTGGTATAAAGCCTTCTTTCTTCAACAGCTGCTCAGGGTCTAATTCGGGGGGGGGTAAAAAAAAAATTGCAACATATATTGTGTTTTTTTGTGATGTAATTTTATAATTTACCTATCTGGATACAATGATTAGCGACCTTTGAGTCAAATATGCCTTGACTATTTTAATCACGTCTAGCCAAGCGTTCCCTTGAATATTGATGCAGTAGCATTACCATCTGGTCCACAACATCGTCATGGCTGTATAATAATTATGGAAAACTCAGTGTGTGGAAACAAGATCAAACCCCCTCTACAGTTCCTTGTGTGTGCACCTTACATGGAGACCAATCTAGTTTCCACCGAGGCAAAAATTAGATTGCCGGGAGTCCACACGCCGCAGATACGAGTCCAGCGCCGCTCACCTCAACAAAAGAAATGGCGTCACTGGACAAACGCTTTAACAAATAGTCACAAATAAGGCTAGGGCTACACAGCAGCATGAAATCACAGTGCCACATCCCATCTAACAATTACCTACAGGGTCGTGTTGCGATCTGCAACGTCTTACAAAGAAGGGAATTTTGTTTACTTACCGTAAATTCCTTTTCGTCTAGCTCCTATTGGGAGACCCAGACAATTGGGTGTATAGCTTCTGCCTCCGGAGGCCACACAAAGTATTACACTTTAAAAAGTGTAACCCCTCCCCTCTGCCTATACACCCTCCCGTGGATCACGGGCTCCTCAGTTTTGGTGCAAAAGCAGGAAGGAGGAAACTTATAAATTGGTCTAAGGTAAATTCAATCCGAAGGATGTTCGGAGAACTGAAAACCATGAACCAAAAGAACAATTCAACATGAACAACATGTGTACACAAAAGAACAACCAGCCCGAAGGGCACAGGGGCGGGTGCTGGGTCTCCCAATAGGAGCTAGAAGAAAAGGAATTTACGGTAAGTAAACAAAATTCCCTTTTTCTTTGTCGCTCCATTGGGAGACCCAGACAATTGGGATGTCCAAAAGCAGTCCCTGGGTGGGTAAAAGAATACCTCAATAAAAAGAGCCGAAACGGCCCCCTTTTACAGGTGGGCAACCGCCGCCTGAAGGACTCGCCTACCTAGACTGGCGTCTGCCGAAGCATAGGTATGCACCTGATAGTGTTTCGTGAAAGTGTGCAGACTAGACCAGGTAGCTGCCTGACACACCTGCTGAGCCGTAGCCCGGTGCCGCAATGCCCAGGACGCACCCACGGCTCTGGTAGAATGGGCTTTCAGCCCTGAAGGAAGCGGAAGCCCAGAAGAACGGTAGGCTTCGAGAATCGGTTCCTTGATCCACCGAGCCAAGGTTGACTTGGAAGCCTGCGACCCCTTACGCTGGCCAGCGACAAGGACAAAGAGCGCATCTGAACGACGCAGGGGCGCCGTGCGAGACACGTAGAGTCGGAGTGCTCTCACCAGATCTAAGGAGTGCAAATCCTTTTCACATTGGTGAATTGGATTAGGGCAAAATGAAGGCAAGGCGATATCCTGATTGAGATGAAAAGGAGATACCACCTTAGGGAGAAAATCCGGGACCAGACGCAGAACCACCTTATCCTGGTGAAACACCAGGAAGGGGGCTTTGCATGACAGCGCTGCCAGCTCAGACACTCTCCGGAGTGATATAACTGCCACTAGAAAGGCCACCTTCTGCGAAAGACGTGATAAAGAGACATCACGCAGCGGTTCGAAAGGTGGTTTCTGAAGAGCCGTTAGCACCCTGTTAAGATCCCAGGGTTCCAGCGGACGCTTGTAAGGTGGGACTATGTGGCAAACTCCCAGCAGGAACGTGCGGACCTGCGGAAGCCTGGCTAGGCGCTTTTGAAAAAAATACGGAGAGCGCCGATACTTGGCCCTTGAGAGAGCCGAGTGACAAACCCTTGTCCATTCCGGATTGAAGGAATGAAAGAAAAGTGGGTAAGGCAAACGGCCATGGAGGAAAACCCTTATCAGAGCACCAGGATAAGAAGATTTGCCAAGACCTGTAATAGATCTTGGCGGACGTTGGTTTCCTGGCCTGTCTCATAGTGGCAATAACATCCTGAGATAACCCTGAAGACGCTAGGAGCCAGGACTCAATGGCCACACAGTCAGGTTGAGGGCCACAGAATTCAGATGGAAAAATGGGCCTTGTGACAGCAAGTCTGGGCGGTCTGGAAGCGCCCACGGTTGACCCACCGTGAGATGCCACAGATCCGGGTACCACGACCGCCTCGGCCAGTCTGGAGCGACGAGAATAGCGCGACGGCAGTCGGACCTGATCTTGCGTAACACTCTGGGCAGCATCGCCAGAGGAGGAAACACATAAGGCAGTCGAAACTGCGACCAATCCTGAACTAACGCGTCCGCCGCCAGAGCTCTGTGATCCTGAGACCGAGCCATGAATGCCGGGACTTTGTTGTTGTGCCGTGACGCCATGAGATCGACGTCCGGCGTTCCCCAGCGGCGACAGATCTCTCGAAACACTTCTGGGTGTAGAGACCATTCCCCCGCATCCATGCCCTGACGACTGAGAAAATCTGCTTCCCAGTTTTCTACGCCCGGGATGTGAACTGCGGAGATGGTGGAGGCTGTGGCTTCCACCCACTGCAGAATCCGCCGGACTTCCTGGAAGGCTTGACGACTGCGAGTGCCGCCTTGGTGGTTGATGTATGCGACGGCAGTGGCGTTGTCCGACTGGATGCGGATCTGCCTGCCCTCCAGCCACCGATGGAACGCCTTTAGGGCTAGATACACTTCCCTTATCTCCAGAACATTGATCTGAAGGGAAGACTATCGGAGTCCAGGTTCCCTGAGCCGTGTGGTGGAGAAAAACCGCTCCCCACCCTGACAGGCTCGCGTCCGTGGTGACCACAGCCCAGGTTGGGGGTAGGAAGGATTTTCCCTGCGATAGAGAATTGGGAAGGAGCCACCACTGAAGAGACGTCTTGGTTGCAAGGGAAAGAGAGACGTTCCTGTCGAGGGAAGCCGACCTCCTGTCCCATTTGCGGAGAATGTCCCATTGGAGTGGCCGCAGATGGAATTGCGCGAACGGCACTGCCTCCATCGCTGCCACCATCTTCCCCAGGAAGTGCATGAGGCGCCTTAAGGGGTGTGACTGACTCCGAAGAAGAGATTGCACCCCTGCCTGCAGAGAAAGCGGTTTGTCCCGCGGTAGCCTGACTACCGCTGACTGTGTATGAAACTCCATCCCGAGGTAAGTCAGTGATTGGGTCGGTGTCAACTTGGATTTCGGGAAGTTGATGATCCACCCGAACTGCTGGAGAGTCGCCAGAGCGACGGTAAGGCTGTGTTGACACGCCACCCGAGAAGGGGCCCTGACTAGGAGATCGTCTAAGTAGGGAATCACCGAGTGGCCCTGAGAGTGTAGGACCGCCACAACGGATGCCATGACTTTGGTGAAAACCCGTGGGGCTGTCGCCAGGCCGAAAGGCAATGCCACGAACTGAAGGTGTTCGTCCCCGATGGCGAAACGCAAGAAGCGTTGATGTTCGGGTGCGATCGGCACATGGAGATAAGCATCCTTGATGTCGATCGATGCTAGGAAGTCTCCTTGTGACATCGAGGCGATGACCGAGCGGAGAGATTCCATCCGAAACCGTCTGGTTCTCACATGTCTGTTGAGTAGTTTGAGGTCCAGAACGGGACGGAATGATCCGTCCTTTTTTGGCACCACGAACAAGTTGGAGTAAAAGCCGCGACCACGTTCCTGAAGGGGAAAGGGGATCACAACTCCTTCTGTCTTCAGAGCGTCCACTGCCTGAAAAAGTGCGTCGGCCTGAGCGGGGGGCGGAGAGGTTCTGAAGAAACGAGCCGCAGGACGAGAGCTGAACTCTATCCTGTAACCGTGAGACAGAATGTCTCTCACCCATCGGTCTTGAACATGTGGCCACCAGGCGTCGGAAAAGCGGGAGAGCCTGCCACCGACCGAGGATGCGGCTAGGGGATGCCGAGAGTCATGAGGAGGCCGCCTTGGAGGCAGTGCCTCCTGCGGCCTTTTGGGGGCGTGACTTGGACCGCCACACATAGGAGTTCCTCTAGCCTTTCTCCGGCCTGTTGGACTAAGAGGATTGGGGCTTGGCGGAGGGACGAAAGGACCGAAACCTCGATTGTATTTTCCGTTGCTGAGGTCTCTTAGGTTTGGCCTGGGGTAAGGACGAGTCCTTTCCCTTGGATTCCTTAATAATCTCATCCAATCGTTCGCCAAACAAGCGGTCGCCAGAAAACGGCAAACCTCTTGGATGCTGAGTCTGCCTTCCATTCGCGCAGCCACATGGCCCTGCGGACTGGAGGATCCACCTTGGGACATTGAGCCCAACCCTTAACTACTTCAGAGGGGAAGGGGTAACGCGTGTCAGTGAGGCGCTTAGTAAAGCGCTTGTCCGGGACCGCTCTGGGCTTCTGGACAGCATCTCTGAAGTTAGAGTGATCGAAAAACGCACTACGTGTATGTTTGGGGAACCGAAACTGGTGTTTCTCCTGCTGAGACGCCGACTCCACTACAGGAGGAGGCGGGGGAGAGAGATCCAACACCTGGTTGATGGACGAGATAAGATCATTCACTAAGGCGTCCCCTTCAGGTGTATCAAGGTTAAGGGCGACGTCAGGGTCAGAGCCCTGAGCTGCGACGTCCGCCTCGTCCTCCAGAGAGTCCTCAAGCTGGGAACCCGAGCAGCGTGAAGAAGTCGGGGAAGATTCCCAGCGAGCCCGCTTAGCCTGTCTAGGACTGTGGTCCGGGCAGGAGTCCTCCACGTGAGACCTAGGGCCCAACCTGGGAGCGCGCTGCGGCGCGGACCGAGAGGGGCCTGGAGGCGACGATCCCACAGGGGCCGGGGCCTGTGTAAGGACCGGTCTGGACTGCAAAGCTTCTAGCAGCTTGGCAGACCATTTGTCCATAGACTGAGCCATGGATTGTGAAAGTGACTCAGAGAGTTTCTCAGCAAAAACTGCAAACTCTGTCCCTGCCGCCTGGAAAGGGGGAGCAGGGGGGTCTACATGAGCCGAGGGGCCCACTAGTGACCGAGGCTCCGGCTGAGCAAGCGAAACAGGGGTCGAGCATTGCTCACAGTGAGGGTAGGTGGAACCTGCAGGTAACATAGCCCCACAAGAGGTACAGGCCGCAAAAAAACCCTGTGCCTTAACAGCTTTGCTCCTTGTGGACGACATGCTGTTGTCTCCTAGGAGAATGATCACTGAGGGTATATGGGCAAAAAAGGGGTATACAGCCCGACCGAACAGAAATATATATATAAATACGTATCTATTCCAGCACCCTAGGGGGACCAGCACCGGGTTTCAGCAGCTGCCGCAGCGTCCGGGAAGAAGGTGCGCTCCCTGCACAGTCCCCAATGGGGACACAGAGTACCTTAGAGTTGCAGGGCCCGGTGCCTGAGGTTGAATAGACTCCGGTCCGGCAGATTCCCACAGGGGCTGCGGAGGGAGCACGGTCCCAGTAAATGGATGACCGCTCAGGATCCCACTTCTCCCAGAGCCGCTAAGGGATGGTGAAGGAGACGGCATGAGGCTCCGGCCTTTGTACCCGCAATGGGTACCTCAACCTTAACAACACCGCCGACGTAGTGGGGTGAGAAGGAAACATGCCGGGGGCCCCGTGGGGGTCCTCTTTTCTTCCAACCGACATAACTAATATGAGAATGCATGAGTGGATGTGTGCCTCCTTCCACACACAGCATAAAACTGAGGAGCCCGTGATCCACGGGAGGGTGTATAGGCAGAGGGGAGGGGTTACACTTTTTAAAGTGTAATACTTTGTGTGGCCTCCGGAGGCAGAAGCTATACACCCAATTGTCTGGGTCTCCCAATGGAGCGACAAAGAAATTTGCACTTTTCAAATGTGTTGGAATTTCTGTCACAAGTTGCACACAACATACTTGCCATAGACTTCAATGCACATGACTTGGCCAATAAAAAAAAAAAAAAAAAAATCACACCTCTAAAATAATCATGTAACAGTAAGTGAGAGACAAGCTTCGGGCATTTTTTTGTCACTCGACTTTCCTGAATATTGCTGCACGACACATCAAGTGTGGCTCCAACCTTAGGCCTCCCTTCACACGTCCGTGAAAAACACGCACGTTTTTCACAGACGTGTCAAAGGTGCGTATTGTCCTCCATGTGCCGGTTTTATGGCACAACGTGTGTTCTCCGTGATAACACATGGAGAACGGGAACCTTCTGCTCACCGGTCCCTGGCGTTGCTGTCCGTGGTGCTGATCTACGGTCTCCAGTCCTGCCGACTCCCCGCTGCTACTGCTTGCGGCCCGCAGTGGAGTGAATATTCAATGAGCATAATGAGCGGGGGTGAGAAGCAGGTGACAGCAGCGGCAGAGACTGCAGTGCTGGAGAAGGGGAGCTTAGAATTTTTTTTTTTTTAACAAACGTGTGTTTTCTCCGGTGCGTGTTACACTGATCACATCCGTGCGGTCCGAGTGTGGGCCATGCGACACCCGTGATGCCGGAGAAAGAAGGGAATTTTGTTACTTACCGTAAATTCCTTTTCTTCTAGCTCCTATTGGGAGACCCAGACGATTGGGTGTATAGCACTGCCTCCGGAGGCCACACAAAGCAATTACACTAAAAAGTGTAAGGCCCCTCACCTTCTGGCTATACACCCCCAGTGGGATCACTGGCTCACCAGTTTTAGTGCAAAAGCAAGAAGGAGGAAAGCCAATAACTGGTTTAAACAAATTCACTCCGAGGAGCCCGTGATCCACAGGAGGGTGTATAGGCAGAGGGGAGGGGTTACACTTTTTAAAGTGTAATACTTTGTGTGGCCTCCGGAGGCAGAAGCTATACACCCAATTGTCTGGGTCTCCCAATGGAGCGACAAAGAAATTTGCACTTTTCAAATGTGTTGGAATTTCTGTCACAAGTTGCACACAACATACTTGCCATAGACTTCAATGCACATGACTTGGCCAATAAAAAAAAAAAAAAAAAAAATCACACCTCTAAAATAATCATGTAACAGTAAGTGAGAGACAAGCTTCGGGCATTTTTTTGTCACTCGACTTTCCTGAATATTGCTGCACGACACATCAAGTGTGGCTCCAACCTTAGGCCTCCCTTCACACGTCCGTGAAAAACACGCACGTTTTTCACAGACGTGTCAAAGGTGCGTATTGTCCTCCATGTGCCGGTTTTATGGCACAACGTGTGTTCTCCGTGATAACACATGGAGAACGGGAACTTTCTGCTCACCGGTCCCTGGCGTTGCTGTCCGTGGTGCTGATCTACGGTCTCCAGTCCTGCCGACTCCCCGCTGCTACTGCTTGCGGCCCGCAGTGGAGTGAATATTCAATGAGCATAATGAGCGGGGGTGAGAAGCAGGTGACAGCAGCGGCAGAGACTGCAGTGCTGGAGAAGGGGAGCATAGAATTTTTTTTTTTTTTAACAAACGTGTGTTTTCTCCGGTGCGTGTTACACTGATCACATCCGTGCGGTCCGAGTGTGGGCCATGCGACACCCGTGATGCCGGAGAAAGAAGGGAATTTTGTTACTTACCGTAAATTCCTCTTCTTCTAGCTCCTATTGGGAGACCCAGACGATTGGGTGTATAGCACTGCCTCCGGAGGCCACACAAAGCAATTACACTAAAAAGTGTAAGGCCCCTCCCCTTCTGGCTATACACCCCCAGTGGGATCACTGGCTCACCAGTTTTAGTGCAAAAGCAAGAAGGAGGAAAGCCAATAACTGGTTTAAACAAATTCACTCCGAAGTAACCTCGGAGAACTGAAAACCGTTCAACATGAACAACATGTGTACCCGAAAAACAACCAAAAATCCCGAAGGACAACAGGGCGGGTGCTGGGTCTCCCAATAGGAGCTAGAAGAAAAGGAATTTACGGTAAGTAACAAAATTCCCTTCTTCTTCGGCGCTCCATTGGGAGACCCAGACGATTGGGACGTCCAAAAGCTGTCCCTGGGTGGGTAAAGAATACCTCATGTTAGAGCTGCAAGACAGCCCTCCCCTATATGGAGGCAACTGCCGCCTGCAGGACTCTTCTACCTAGGCTGGCGTCCGCCGAAGCATAGGTATGCACCTGATAATGTTTGGTGAAAGTGTGCAGACTCGACCAGGTAGCTGCCTGGCACACCTGTTGAGCCGTAGCCTGGTGTCGCAATGCCCAGGACGCACCCACGGCTCTGGTAGAATGGGCCTTCAGCCCTGATGGAACCGGAAGCCCAGCAGAACGGTAGGCTTCAAGAATTGGTTCTTTGATCCATCGAGCCAGGGTGGCTTTGGAAGCCTGCGACCCTTTGCGCTTGCCAGCGACAAGGACAAAGAGTGCATCCGAGCGGCGCAGGGGCGCCGTGCGGGAAATGTAGATTCTGAGTGCTCTCACCAGATCTAACAAATGTAAATCCTTCTCATACCGATGAACTGCATGAGGACAAAACGAAGGCAAAGAGATATCCTGATTAAGCTGAAAAGAGGATACCACCTTCGGGAGAAACTCCTGAATGGGGCGCAGCACTACCTTGTCCTGGTGGAAGACCAGGAAGGGAGCCTTGCATGATAGCGCTGCCAGCTCAGACACTCTCCGAAGAGATGTGATCGCTACCAGAAAAACCACTTTCTGTGATAGTCTAGAAAGTGAAACCTCCCTCAGAGGCTCGAAGGGCGGCTTCTGGAGGGCAACTAGTACCCTGTTCAGATCCCATGGATCTAACGGCCGCTTGTACGGGGGTACGATATGGCAAACCCCCTGTAGGAACGTGCGCACCTTAGGAAGGCGTGCCAAACGCCTCTGAAAAAAGACGGATAGCGCCGAGACCTGACCTTTAAGGGAGCCGAGCGACAAACCTTTTTCTAACCCAGATTGCAGGAAAGAAAGAAAGGTAGACAATGCAAATGGCCAGGGAGACACTCCCTGAGCAGAGCACCAGGATAAGAATATCCTCCACGTTCTGTGGTAGATCTTAGCGGACGTGGGCTTCCTAGCCTGTCTCATGGTGGCAACGACCCCTTGAGATAATCCTGAAGACCCTAGGATCCAGGACTCAATGGCCACACAGTCAGGTTCAAGGCCGCAGAATTCCGATGGAAAAACGGCCCTTGGGACAGTAAGTCTGGTCGGTCTGGTAGTGCCCACGGTTGGCCGACCGTGAGCTGCCACAGATCCGGATACCACGCCCTCCTCGGCCAGTCTGGAGCGACGAGTATGACGCGGCTGCAATCGGATCTGATCTTGCGTAGCACTCTGGGCAAGAGTGCCAGAGGTGGAAACACATAAGGGAGCCGGAACTGCGACCAATCTTGCACTAGGGCGTCTGCCGCCAGCGCTCTTTGATCGCGAGACCGTGCCATGAAGGTTGGGACCTTGTTGTTGTGCCGGGACGCCATGAGGTCGACGTCCGGCCTTCCCCATCGGCGACAGATTTCCTGAAACGCGTCTGGGTGAAGGGACCATTCCCCTGCGTCCATGCCCTGGCGACTGAGGAAGTCTGCTTCCCAGTTTTCTACGCCGGGGATGTGAACTGCGGATATGGTGGAGGCCGTGGCTTCCACCCACATCAGAATCCGCCGGACTTCCTGGAAGGCTTGCCGACTGCGTGTCCCCCCTTGGTGGTTGATGTATGCCACCGCTGTGGAGTTGTCCGACTGAATTCGGATCTGCCTTCCTTCCAGCCACTGCTGGAAGGCTAGTAGGGCAAGATACACTGCTCTGATTTCCAGAACATTGATCTGAAGGGTGGACTCCTGCTGAGTCCACGTACCCTGAGCCCTGTGGTGGAGAAAAACTGCTCCCCACCCTGACAGACTCGCGTCTGTCGTGACCACCGCCCAAGACGGTGGTAGGAAGGATCTTCCCTGTGATAATGAGGTGGGAAGAAGCCACCACTGCAGAGAGTCCTTGGCCGTCTGGGAAAGGGAGACTTTCCTGTCCAGGGATTTTGACTTCCCGTCCCATTGGCGGAGAATGTCTAATTGAAGTGGGCGCAGATGAAACTGCGCAAACGGAACCGCCTCCATTGCCGCCACCATCTTCCCGAGGAAGTGCATGAGGCGTCTTAAGGAGTGCGACTGATCTTGAAGGAGAGCCTGCACCCCAGTCTGTAGAGACCGCTGCTTGTCCAGCGGAAGCTTCACTATCGCTGAGAGAGTATGAAACTCCATGCCAAGATACGTTAGTGACTGGGTCGGTGACAGATTTGACTTTGAGAAGTTGATGATCCACCCGAACGTCTGGAGAGTCTCCAGTGCAACTGTCAAGCTGAGTTGGCATGCCTCTTGAGAGGGTGCCTTGACCAGTAGATCGTCCAAGTAAGGGATCACAGAGTGTCCCTGAGAGTGCAAGACTGCTACCACTGCCGCCATGATCTTGGTGAACACCCGTGGGGCTGTCGCGAGACCAAATGGCAGAGCTACGAACTGAAGATGGTCGTCTCCTATCACGAAGCGTAGAAAGCGTTGGTGCTCTGTAGCAATCGGCACGTGGAGATAAGCATCCTTGATGTCTATTGATGCTAGGAAATCTCCTTGAGACATTGAGGCAATGACTGAGCGGAGGGATTCCATCCGGAACCGCCTGGCGTTCACATGCTTGTTGAGCAGTTTTAGGTCCAGAACAGGACGGAATGAGCCGTCCTTTTTTGGCACCACAAAGAGATTGGAGTAAAAACCTTGACCTTGTTCCTGAAGAGGAACAGGGACCACCACTCCATCTGCTCTTAGAGAAGTCACCGCCTGCAGAAGGGCATCTGCTCGGTCGGGATGTGGGGAAGTTCTGAAGAACCGAGGCGGAGGCCGAGAACTGAACTCTATCCTGTACCCGTGAGACAAAATGTCTGTTACCCACCGGTCTTTGACCTGTGGCAGCCAAATGTCGCAAAAGCGGGAGAGCCTGCCACCGACCGAGGATGCGGAGGGAGGCGGCCGAAAGTCATGAGGCAGCCGCCTTGGAAGCGGTACCTCCGGTTGCTTTCTTGGGGCGTGAGTGAGCCCGCCAGGAATCAGAGCTCCTTTGCTCTTTCTGAGTCCCTTTGGACGAGGAGAATTGGGGCTTGCCCGAGCCTCGAAAGGACCGAAACTTTGACTGCCACTTCCTCTGTGGAGGTTTGCTTGATCTGGGCTGGGGTAAGGAGGAGTCCTTACCTTTGGACTGTTTAATGATTTCCGCCAATTGCTCACCAAACAGTCTGTCTCCAGATAATGGCAAGCTGGTTAAACATTTTTTAGAAGCAGAATCTGCTTTCCATTCCTTTAACCACAAGGCTCTGCGCAAAACTACAGAGTTGGCAGAAGCCATTGAGGTACGGCTCGTAGAGTCCAGTACCGCATTGATAGCGTAGGTCGCAAACGCAGACATTTGCGTAGTTAGGGACGCCACTTGCGGCACTGCTGGACGTATGAGAGAGTCCACCTGTGCCAGACCAGCTGAAATAGCTTGGAGCGCCCACACGGCCGCGAATGCTGGAGCAAACGACGCGCCAATAGCTTCATAGACAGATTTCAACCAAAGGTCCATCTGTCTGTCATTGGCATCTTTAAGTGAAGCCCCATCCTCCACTGCAACTATGGATCTAGCTGCAAGCCTGGATATTGGAGGGTCCACTTTTGGACACTGGGTCCAGCGTTTGACCACGTCAGGGGGAAAAGGATAACGTGCATCCTTAAGGCGTTTAGAAAAACGCTTGTCCGGATAAGTATTGTGTTTCTGGATGGATTCTCTGAAGTCAGAGTGGTCCAGAAAAGTACTCAATTTACGCTTGGGATACAGGAAATGGAATTTCTCCTGCTGTGCAGCTGCCTCCTCTGCAGAAGGGGCTGGGGGAGAAATATCCAACAGCCTATTGATGGCCGCTATAAGGTCATTTACCATGGCGTCACCATCTGGCGTATCCAAATTGAGTGCGGCGTCAGGACAAGACTCCTGATCACCCACCTCTGAACCATCATATAGGGACCTTTCTCGCTGAGACCCTGATCCGCGTGATGACGTGGAGGGTCTCTCCCAGCGAGCTCGCTTAGGCGGACTGGGACTGTCATCGGAGTCAGAGCCCTCAGCCTGTGATGCCTGGGACCCCCTTGAAGTACGGATTAGTTCCAACTGAGGGGGACCGGGGAACATAGACGCAGCAGTGTCTATGGTCTGAGCAACTGGCCTGGACTGCAAGGTCTCCAGGATTTTTGTCATAGTCACAGCCATTTTATCAGCAAAGACTGCAAATTCTGTCCCCGTCACCGGGGCAGGGTTCACAGGCGTCTCTGCCTGGGCTACCACCACAATAGGCTCTGGCTGACGAAGTGCCACTGGGACTGAACATTGCACACAATGAGAGTCGTTGGAGCCTGCTGGTAGATTAGCCCCACATGCTGTACAAGCCGTGTATACAGCCCGTGCCTTGGCACCCTTGCGTTTTGCGGATGACATGCTGTTGTCTCCTCAAAGCAATATAGGGTGTACAGCCAAGAAGCGACCTTACAGTGCAGTATATAAATATATCTGGTACAGCGAAAAATATAACACTGTGGCACTAGTGGGGCCGCACGTATGTGCTGCTTACCGCCCGCTTAGCGCGGGTGTGTGGTCGCCAGAAACCCCTAGCCTGGGTCCCCCAGAGCCTGCGTCCGTTCTCCAGCCAGACTGCATGTGTATAATGGCTGCCGGCGTCCTGGGGAGCTGCAAGCCTGGGGGCGGGCCTAGGGCGTGCACAGAGAAAAAGCGCGAAGCCTGTGTCCTACTGTGCTCAGTGAGAGGGCTGGAGCATGTAAATCGTGCTCCAGCCCTCGGCGCTGCCGATTGAACAACGTCTCTCCCCTACCCTGATTGACAGGGTGGGGGGCGTTAACGAAGCGGAGCTAGGCCGCAGAAGACCGGGGACTAAAGTTAGAAGCGCCGCCGCCGTAAAAGTGCGGTCGGCGCGTCCCCGGCGCACTACAAGTCGCAGCTGCGCCGCCGCTCCAGGGGCGGTCGGCGCGGCGATCCACACACATAAAGTCCCCCAGTAATCTACGGGGACTATAAGCCCAGCGCACAGCGCTACAGTCCCCGGCGCACTAGCACACCCAGCAAGCCTGGGGTGTGCGTGGCCTGCCATACGGGGACACAGAGTACCTGAAAGTTGCAGGGCCTTGTCCCTGAACGGCACTCCCGCTCCACATCCAGCAGGTTCTATGGGTCTGTGGATGGAGCCCGGCCTCAGGGCTTGGTGGCCGGTAAGATCCCACTTCCTCAGAGCCCCTCAGGGGGATGGGGAAGGAAAACAGCATGAGGGCTCCAGCCTCCGTACCCGCAATGGGTACCTCAACCTTACAAACCACAAGTGGGGTAAGAAGGGAGCATGCTGGGGGCCCCATATGGGCCCTCTTTTCTTCCATCCGATATAGTCAGCAGCTACTGCTGACTAAACAGTGGAGCTATGCGTGGATGTCTGACCTCCTTCGCACAAAGCAGAAAACTGGTGAGCCAGTGATCCCACTGGGGGTGTATAGCCAGAAGGGGAGGGGCCTTACACTTTTTAGTGTAATTGCTTTGTGTGGCCTCCGGAGGCAGTGCTATACACCCAATCGTCTGGGTCTCCCAATGGAGCGCCGAAGAAAACAGACATGTCTACGTGTGTAGCACACGGTCCATTGCAAAACATGAACGTGCGCGTAGACCCATTGATTTTAAAGGGTCTACGTGTGCCCATGTCTCCGGCACGTGAGGAAACGGACCAAACACGTACCGGAGACAAGGACGTGTGAAGGAGGCCTAAAGCAGAGTCACAAATTGTATTCTGAAAAGAAAAATTACCTGGCTTTATAGAGGGGAAAGAAAGCCTGGGGTCTTCAGGAGGGTGCGACCTCCGTTTTTTGCGCCAGCGGCGGGATGGATATGTGTATAGCTGTCCTGGTGCTGAACCTAGAAACAAAATGTAACAGATCAAGACTTCATATAACTATCAAGCAAAACTGAGCAAAGAACTAGCCACTCAGCAAGTGTACATTTCTGTCAGCATCCACATCAGATGCAGCAAAACGTTCTGTACATTGTGAGTCACTTTAAAAAGGAACCTGTCACCAGGTTTTCCCAATATAAACTAAAGCCACCACCTCTTTAAAGGGAACCTGTCACCTACTCACCTGCGGGACGGTCTGATATGATCCGGTCCAATTGGGCGTCGCTATTCAGGTCTGGCGCCTCCTCTATCCTTGCTGTTCTCAGGTCTGGCGCCTCCTCTATCCTTGCTGTTCTCAGGTCTGGCGCCTCCTCTATCCTTGCTGTTCTCAGGTCTGGCGCCTCCTCTATCCTTGCTGTTCTCAAGTCTGGCGCCTCCTCTATCCTTGCTGTTCTCAAGTCTGGCGCCTCCTCTATCCTTGCTGTTCTCAGGTCTGGCGCCTCCTCTATCCTTGCTGTTCTCAGGTCTGGCGCCTCCTCTATCCTTGCTGTTCTCAGGTCTGGCGCCTCCTCTATCCTTGCTGTTCTCAGGTCTGGCGCCTCCTCTATCCTTGCTGTTCTCAGGTCTGGCGCCTCCTCTATCCTTGCTGTTCTCAGGTCTGGCGCCTCCTCTATCCTTGCTGTTCTCAGGTCTGGCGCCTCCTCTATCCTTGCTGTTCTCAGGCCCCACTTAGCAAATGGCACAGGAGAAGTACAGGTTCCCTTTAAATTACGCTAGAGTCACAGAGAACATTAGATGGGGACGCCATGACAATGTGATGTGACTAATCAAGGTGTTACTATATTAACTACCAATTAATATAATCAATAATACACACAGCTACCAATGTTTCTCTGCTACAATTTAAAGGGGTATGTACCAAGTATGGAGGTTATCTCCTATTTATAGGATAGGGAGTTACTTCCTGATCTCTGGGGTCCGACCACTAGTACTCCTACTTAAGCCTTTAATAGGGACACAATATATTTGGACAGAAGAGAAACATAGATCAGCAATCACATTAAGCAAGAGTATTCCTAGCTGCTGGATTTTTCTTTCAAAAAAATTTTTATAGCGGCTTTTCTGCTCAGATTTTTGTAAACATGGCAAAAAAAGACCCCCTAAAATTAGCCAAATGCTGTATAAAGCCACCTCCACATACTCCTGGAGGTGGAGTAGTTTGAAGTCATTTTCTTTCCTTCTGACCAATATATGGGCGGCAGGGTGGCTCAGTGGTTAGCAGTGCAGCCTTGCAGCGCTGGGGTCCTGGGCTCGAATCCCACCAAGGACACCATCTGTAAGGAGTTTATACATTCTCCCCGTGTTTGTGGGGGTTTCCTCCGGTTTCCTCCCACACTCCAAAGACATACAGATAGGGAAATTAGATTGTGAGCCCCAATGGGGACAGTGTTCCTGATGTATGTAAAGCGCTGTGGAATTAATAGCGCTATATAAAAATAAAAGATTTATTTTTAATTTATACATAGCTCAAAATAGGGTGTAAATCTGAAAATTATGAGACTACAGGATTAAACTACACAAAATTTACACAGTGTCTTAATAGAGAAAATCTGCATAGAAGCTGTAGGAAAAGAAAGAAGGGAATTTTGTTTACTTACCGTAAATTCCTTTTCTTCTAGCTCTAATTGGGAGACCCAGACAATTGGGTGTATAGCTACTGCCTCCGGAGGCCACACAAAGCACTACACTTAAAAGTGTAAAGCCCCTCCCCTTCTGCCTATACACCCCCCGTGGGATCACGGGCTCCTCAGTTTTAGTGCAAAAGCAAGAAGGAGGAAAGCCAATAACTGGTTTAAAAACAAATTCGATCCGAAGAAACATCGGAGAACTGAAACCATTCAACATGAACAACATGTGTACCCGAAAAAACAAAAATCCCTAAGAAAACAGGGCGGGTGCTGGGTCTCCCAATTGGAGCTAGAAGAAAAGGAATTTACGGTAAGTAAACAAAATTCCCTTCTTCTTTGTCGCTCCTAATTGGGAGACCCAGATAATTGGTGACCAGCGACAAGGACAAAGAGTGCATCCGAGCGGCGCAGAGGCGCCGTGCGGGAAATATAGATTCTGAGTGCTCTCACCAGATCCAACAAATGCAAATCCTTTTCACATTGATGAACTGAATGAGGACACAAAGAAGGTAAGACGATATCCTGATTGAGATGAAAGGGGGATACCACCTTAGGGAGAAACTCCGGAATCGGGCGCAGAACCACCTTGTCCTGGTGAAACACCAGGAAGGGAGATTTGCATGACAGCGCTGCTAGCTCGGACACTCTCCGAAGAGATGTGACCGCTACTAGAAAGGCCACTTTCTGTGAAAGGCGAGAAAGGGAAACATCCCTCATAGGCTCGAAAGGCGGCTTCTGGAGAGCAATTAGAACCCTGTTCAGATCCCAGGGCTCTAACGGCCGCTTGTAAGGAGGGACGATATGACAAACCCCTTGCAGGAACGTGCGTACCTGAGGAAGTCGTGCTAGGCGTTTCTGAAAAAATACAGATAGCGCTGAGACTTGTCCTTTAAGGGAGCCTAGCGACAAACCTTTTTCCAAACCGGATTGCAGGAAGGAAAGAAGAGTAGGCAATGCAAATGGCCAGGGAGAAACTCCCTGAGCAGAGCACCAAGATAAGAATATCTTCCACGTTCTGTGGTAGATCTTGGCGGAGGATGGTTTTCTAGCCTGTCTCATGGTGGCAATGACCTCTTGAGATAATCCTGAAGACGCTAGGATCCAGGACTCAATGGCCACACAGTCAGGTTCAGGGCTGCAGAATTCCGATGGAAAAACGGCCCTTGGGACAACAAGTCTGGTCGGTCTGGTAGTGCCCACAGTTGGCCTACCGTGAGGTGCCACAGATCCGGGTACCACGACCTCCTCGGCCAGTCTGGAGCGACGAGGATGGCGCGGCGGCAGTCGGACCTGATCTTGCGCAGCACTCTGGGCAACAGTGCCAGAGGTGGGAACACATAAGGTAGCCGGAACTGCGACCAATCTTGAACTAAGGCGTCCGCCGCCAGAGCTCGGTGATCGCGAGACCGTGCCATGAAAGCCGGGACCTTGTTGTTGTGCCGGGACGCCATTAGGTCGACGTCCGGCATCCCCCAGCGGCGACAGATCTCCTGAAACACGTCCGGGTGAAGAGACCATTCCCCTGCGTCCATACCCTGGCGACTGAGGAAGTCTGCTTCCCAGTTTTCCACGCCTGGGATGTGAACTGCGGATATGGTGGATGCCATGTCTTCCACCCACGTCAGAATCCGCCGGACTTCCTGGAAGGCTTGCCGACTGCGTGTTCCTCCTTGGTGGTTGATGTATGCCACCGCTGTGGAGTTGTCCGACTGAATTCGGATCTGCTTGCCTTCCAGCCACTGCTGGAAGGCTTGTAGGGCAAGATACACTGCTCTGATTTCCAGAACATTGATCTGAAGGGTGGACTCTTGCTGAGTCCACGTACCTTGAGCCCTGTGGTGGAGAAAAACTGCTCCCCACCCTGAAAGACTCGCGTCTGTCGTAACCACCGCCCAGGATGGGGGTAGAAAGGACTTTCCTTTTGACAATGAGGTGGGAAGAAGCCACCACCGAAGAGATTCCTTGGCTGCCTGAGAAAGGGAGACGTTCCTGTCGAGGGACGTCGACTTCCCGTCCCATTGGCGGAGAATGTCCCATTGTAGTGGACGCAGATGAAACTGCGCGAAAGGGACTGCCTCCATTGTTGCTACCATCTTCCCTAGGAAGTGCATGAGGCGTCTCAAGGGGTGTGACTGGCCTTGAAGGAGAGATTGCACCCCTGTCTGTAGTGAACGCTGTTTGTCCAGCGGAAGCTTCACTATCGCTGAGAGAGTATGAAACTCCATGCCAAGGTAAGTTAGCGATTGGGTCGGGGTCAGATTTGACTTTGAAAAGTTGATGATCCACCCGAAACTCTGGAGAGTCTCCAGCGCAACGTTCAGGCTGTGTTGGCATGCCTCTTGAGAGGGTGCCTTGACCAGTGGATCGTCCAAATACGGGATCACAGAGTGACCTTGAGAGTGCAGGACTGCTACTACTGCTGCCATGACCTTGGTGAAGACCCGTGGGGCTGTCGCCAGCCCGAAAGGCAGAGCTACGAACTGAAGGTGTTCGTCTCCTATAACGAAGCGTAGAAAACGCTGGTGCTCTGGAGCAATCGGCACGTGGAGATAAGCATCCTTGATGTCTATTGATGCTAGGAAATCTCCTTGAGACATTGAGGCGATGACGGAACGGAGGGATTCCATCCGGAACCGCCTGGTTTTCACGTGCTTGTTGAGCAGTTTTAGATCCAGAACGGGACGGAAAGACCCGTCCTTTTTTGGCACCACAAACAAATTGGAGTAAAAACCGTGACCTTGCTCCTGAAGAGGAACAGGGGTCACCACTCCTTCTGCCTTTAGAGTGCACACCGCTTGCAGAAGAGCATCGGCTCGGTCGGGAGGTGGAGAAGTTCTGAAGAATCGAGTTGGAGGACGAGAACTGAACTCTATCCTGTACCCGTGAGATAGAATGTCTCTCACCCAACGGTCTTTGACCTGTGGCAGCCAAATGTCGCCAAAGCGGGAGAGCCTGCCACCGACCGAGGATGCGGAGAGAAGAGGCCGAAAGTCATGAGGAAGCCGCCTTGGTAGCGGGTCTTCTGGCTGTCTTTTTTGGGCGTGACTGAGCCCGCCAAGAATCTGAGCTCCTCTGATCCTTTTGAGTCCTTTTGGACGAGGAGAATTGGGACCTGCCCGAGCCTCGAAAGGACCGAAACCCCGACTGTCCCCTCCTCTGTTGGGGTTTGTTTTGTCTGGGCTGAGGTAAGGATGAATCCTTACCCTTTGACTGTTTAATGATTTCATCCAAACGCTCACCAAACAGTCTGACACCAGATAATGGCAAACTGGTTAAGCACTTTTTGGAAGCAGAATCTGCCTTCCATTCCCTTAACCACAAGGCTCTGCGTAAAACCACGGAGTTGGCGGACGCCACTGCTGTACGGCTCGTAGAGTCCAGGACAGCATTAATCGCGTAAGACGCAAATGCAGACATTTGAGAGGTTAAGGATGCCACCTGCGGAACAGATGTACGTGTGACCGTGTCAATCTGTGTAAGACCAGCTGAAATAGCTTGGAGTGCCCATACGGCTGCGAATGCTGGAGCAAACGACGCGCCGATAGCTTCATAGATGGATTTCAACCAGAGCTCCATCTGTCTGTCAGTGGCATCTTTAAGTGCAGCCCCATCTTCCACTGCAACTATGGATCTAGCCGCAAGCCTGGAGATTGGGGGATCCACCTTGGGACACTGGGTCCAGCCCTTGACCACGTCAGGGGGAAAGGGATAACGTGTATCCTTAAGACGTTTGGAAAAACGCTTATCCGGATAAGCGTGGTGTTTCTGGACTGCCTCTCTAAAGTCAGAGTGGTCCAGAAAAGTACTTAATTTACGCTTGGGATACCTGAAATGGAATTTCTCCTGCTGTGAAGCTGCCTCCTCCACTGGAGGAGCTGGGGGAGAAATATCCAACATTCTATTGATGGACGCTATAAGATCATTCACTATGGCGTCACCATCAGGAGTATCCAGATTGAGAGCGGTCTCAGGATCAGAATCCTGATCAGCTACCTCCGCCTCATCATACAGAGAGTCCTCCTGCTGGGACCCTGACCAGTGTGATGAAGTCGAGGGTCGCTCATAGCGAGCTCGCTTAGGCTGTCTGGGACTGTCGTCCGTGTCAGAGCCTTCACCCTGGGATGCATGGGACACCCCCGGAGCCCGGAGCTGTTCCAACTGAGGGGGACCAGGGAGCAATGATTCAACAGTGCCCATGGTCTGAGTTACTGGTCTAGACTGCAAAGTTTCTAGAATTTTAGTCATAGTCACAGACAATCTATCAGCGAAAACTGCAAACTCCGTCCCCGTCACCTGGACAGTATTCACAGGTGGTTCTCCCTGGGTCACCTCTAGCAGAGGCCCCGGCCGAGCAAGTGCCACAGGGGCCGAGCACTGCACACAATGGGGGTCAGAGGAACCTGCCGGTAGAGTAGCCTCACATGCGGTACAAGCAGCATAGAAAGCCTGTGCCTTGGCACCCTTGCTTTTTGCGGATGACATGCTGTTGTCTCCTCTGAGCAATCTAGGAGGGTATATAGCCAAGAATCACCAGCGACCGTACAGTGCAATGTATAGCATGTAAGCATGAAAATACAAATGTACACTTCGGCACTAGTGGGGTCAGCACCAGAGGTGCCGCTTACCGCCCGCTCAAACGCGGGTGTGTGGTCGCCAGAATCCCGTGTCTGGGTCTCCCAGAACCTGTCTCCCCTCTCCAGCTCAGACTGCACACAGGAATGGCTGCCGGCATTCTGTGAAGAGGGGCGGACCGTGGGCGTGCCTCAGACAAAGTGCGGGAAACTGGCGTCCCACTGTGCCCAGTGTGAGGGCTGGAGTATGTAAAGTAGACTCCAGCCCTCGGCGCTGACGTTCTGTACAGCGTCCCGCCCTTCCCCTGACTGGCAGGCCTGGGGGCGGGAACGAAACGAAACTAGGCCGCAAAAGCCGGGGACTCGAGTAATAAGCGCGGCCGTCATATATGCACGGCCAGCGCGGAAGTCCCCGGCGCACCACAAGTCCCAGCCGCGCCGCAGCGTGAACTGACAGCAGCGGCCGGCGCGGCAGTTCCCAATACATTGACTCACTCAGCAGAGCTGTAGCTAGTAATGGCACAAGCGCGCAGCGCTGTTGTCCCCGGCGCACTAACACACCCAGCAATGCTGCAGTGTGTCTGCGCGCGGTCTGTACGGGGACACAGAGTACCTTGACGTAGCAGGGCCCTGTCCCTGACGATACTCAGCTCCATATCCAGCAGAATCCCCAGGGGCTGTGGATGGAGCACGGTCTCAGTGCCTGGAGACCGGTAAAATCCCACTTCACCCAGAGCCCTAAGGGGGATGGGGAAGGAAGCAGCATGTGGGCTCCAGCCTCCGTACCCGCAATGGGTACCTCAACCTTAACAAACACCGCCGACAAAAGTGGGGTGAGAAGGGAGCATGCTGGGGGCCCTAGTATGGGCCCTCTTTTCTTCCATCCGACATAGTCAGCAGCTGCTGCTGACTAAACAGTGGAGCTATGCGTGGATGTCTGACCTCCTTCGCACAAAGCATGAAAACTGAGGAGCCCGTGATCCCACGGGGGGTGTATAGGCAGAAGGGGAGGGGCTTTACACTTTTAAGTGTAGTGCTTTGTGTGGCCTCCGGAGGCAGTAGCTATACACCCAATTGTCTGGGTCTCCCAATTAGGAGCGACAAAGAAAATTCGAAATTTGACTTTGTAAAGGTTTTAGTTTTCATTGTAGATGCATTAGATCAGTAAAAAATGGTTAAGATTACTTTAAAGGTGTCATTCACATGCTGCGCTGCAACATAAGTTAGTGTCGTCATCGCACAGGTTTGCAGGCAACCCTCTTTTATCGGATATGCTAGCACTCATTGTCGGCCGCAGAGGAGCGTGGCTGTCGGGATGGATACCAGCCTAACTAAGCTTAGCTAATGAGTCACAATATAAAATAACTGTCTCGTACCTGGGCCCCGGTGTCTTTTCTCCATCCATATGTAACAGTTGCTCTGGGCTACACCCGTCTGGGAATCTAGGAAAGGCATACGAACGCTGCGCTCGGCACATAAGCGAGCGTTGTAATTGTGACACTGCTCCATGGCATCTTTGTAGTACTGCTCCCCGATCCTAGGCAAATAAAGAGACTATATATAATAAGCCAGCAATGACTGCTACATGCACACCTTAAAATTAACTGCACAATGTAAACAAAGCGGAACCATGAAGTGCGGCAAATTGTATACTAAGGCCATCAAATAAAGCCGGCGTGTAACAGAAAAGTGTTTAGTATAAAGAGGGCATTTTCATTAAGAGCAAAAAAGGACTCTTCCCCTAGAGTTTTGATAACTTAGGCTATGTGCACACAGTGCGTTTTTCGCGGCAATTTTGCACGTTTTTCGGGTGCGTTTTTGGCCTCAAAACTGCATGACTTTGCTTCCCCAGCAAAGTCTATGAGTGTTCATTTTTGCTGTCCGCACACAACTTTTTTTTTAAGTTGCGTTTTTGAGCTTAAAAAAAAAGGAACATGTCAATTCTTTCCTCCGTTTTTCTGCGTTTTCCCACCATGCAATGCATTGGAAAAACGCAGAGAGCAAAAACACAGCAAAACGCAGCCAAAAACGCACCAAATCACGGTAAAAACGCATGCGTTTTTGCCGCGTTTTTTTTGACGCGGGTGCGTTTGTGCGTTTTTAGCGGCCAAAAACGCACAAAAACCCAGCATGTGCACATAGCCTTAGGCGGGCTTTGCACGTTGTGACATCGCAAGCCGATGCTGCGATGTCGCACGCGATAGTCCCCGCCCCCGTCACAGGTACGATATCTTGTGATAGCTGGCGTAGCGATAATTATCGCTATGCCAGCTTCACATGCACTCACCTGCCCTGCGACAGCGCTCTGGCCGGCGACCCGCCTCCTTCCTAAGGGGACGGGTCGTGCGGCATCATAGCGACGTCACACGGCAGGCGGCCAATAGCGGCGGAGGGGCGGAGATGAGCAGGATGTAAACATCCTGCCCACCTCCTTCCTTCCGCATAGCCGCCGGCGGCAGGTAAGGAGATGTTCCTCGCTCCTGCGGCTTCATACACAGCGATGTGTGCTGCCGCAGAAACGAGGAACAACATCGTACCTGTCGCTGCAGCATAATTATGAAAAAGTCGGAGCCTGCAACGATGATACGATAACGACGCTTTTGCGCTCGTTAATCGTATCATCTAGCATTTACACACTACGATCTCGAAAGTGACGCCCGATGTGCGTCACTTTCGTTTTGACCCCACCGACATTGCACGTGCGATGATGCAACGTGCAAAGCTGCCCTTATACTAATGATAGATCGTCAATCTTGTATAAGTATTGGCCCCCTTAAGTATCTACAAAATGTTGTGAAATTGATAGGTTCATATACAGTATGTAAGTGCGGATAAACGGATATACGTGGCGCCTTCCTTGATTGCTCAATACTTCTTAGCTTCTCAGAAGTAGCAGGAGGAATCTTCCTCGGAGGCCTAGATCACATGCTGATCTATACAAATGCACGTCACAAAGAGCAATTGTATAGGGATGGATTACCGCACAGAGAAAGAAAGCAGCTTTAGGCCCCCTTCACACGTCCGTGATACACGTGCGTGTTTGGTCCGTTTCCGTATATACCGGAGACACGGCCAAACGTGCACCAATGTTAATCTATGATTGTGGTCACACGTCCGTTATTTCATTATGTCCGTGTGTGCGTGTCCGTAATCCGTATGTGTTTGCGTTTGGCACGGATGCATGTCCGTTATCTGCACGGAGCACGCACACGTGGACACAATGAAAGTCTATAGGTATGTGCACACACGTTAGTAAACACGTATGCATATACCTATAGTCCGTGTCCGTTTGGTGTTTTTATTTCTAGTGATGTCGGCTATTCTTTCTATTTCTGTGTATGTCGGTCAATCTCCCTGAGTCCGTCGGTCAGTCTCTCTGTCTCTCTGTCGGTCTCTCTGTCTGTCTGTCTGTCCCTCTCTCACAGTCTGTCGGTCAGTTTCCCCCCCTCTCTCATACTTACCGTTCCCCGATCTCCGGCGCGGCGCTGCACGGCATTCACACTGCTGCGGCGGCTTTTCCTCTTTTGAAAAAGCCGGCCGCCCATTAAACAATCTCGTATTCCCTGCTTTCCCCGCCCACCGGCGCCTATGATTGGTTACAGTGAGACACGCCCCCACGCTGAGTGACAGGTGTCACACTGCACCCAATCACAGCAGCCGGTGGGCGTGTCTATACTGTGCAGTAAAATAAATAAATAAATAATTAAAAAAAAACGGCGTGCGGTTCCCCCCAATTTAAAAGCCAGCCAGATAAAGCCATATGGCTGAAGGCTGGTATTCTCAGGATGGGGAGCTCCACGTTATGGGGAGCCCCCCACCCTAACAATATCAGTCAGCAGCCGCCCAGAATTGCCGCATACATTATATGCGACAGTTCTGGGGCTGTACCCGGCTCTTCCCGATTTGCCCTGGTGCCGTTGGCAAATCGGGGTAATAAGGAGTTATTGGCAGCCCATAGCTGCCAATAAGTCCTAGATTAATCATGTCAGGCGTCTATGAGACACCTTCCATGATTAATCTGTAAGTTACAGTAAAAAAACACACACACCCGAAAAATCCTTTATTTGAAATAAAAAACACACACAAATTCCCTCATTACCAATTTATTAACCCCGACAAACCCTCCATGTCCGGCGTACTCCACGGACCTCCAGCGTCGCGTCCAGCTCTGCTGCATGGAGGTGACAGGAGCAGCAGAAGACACCGCCGCTCCGGTCACCTCCACACAGCTAATGAGATTAGTAGCGCGATCAGCTGCTGTCAGTCAGGTAACTCGCGGCCACCGCTGGATCCAGCGGTGGCCGCGGGTAACCTCAGTGACAGCAGCTGATCGCGCTACTAATCTCATTAGCTGTGTGGAGGTGACCGGAGCGGCGGTGTCTTCTGCTGCTCCTGTCACCTCCATGCAGCAGAGCTGGACGCGACGCTGGAGGTCCGTGGTGTACGCCGGACATGGAGGGTTTGTCGGGGTTAATAAATTGGTAATGAGGGAATTTGTGTGTGTTTTTTATTTCAAATAAAGGATTTTTTCGGGTGTGTGTGTTTTTTTACTGTAACTTACAGATTAATCATGGAAGGTGTCTCATAGACGCCTGACATGATTAATCTAGGACTTATTGGCAGCTATGGGCTGCCAATAACTCCTTATTACCCCGATTTGCCAACGGCACCAGGGCAAATCGGGAAGAGCCGGGTACAGTCCCAGAACTGTCGCATATAATGTATGCGGCAATTCTGGGCGGCTGCTGACTGATATTGTTAGGGTGGGGGGCTCCCCATAACGTGGAGCTCCCCATCCTGAGAATACCAGCCTTCAGCCGTATGGCTTTATCTGGCTGGCTTTTAAATTGGGGGGAACCGCACGCCGTTTTTTTTTAATTATTTATTTATTTATTTTACTGCACAGTATAGACACGCCCACCGGCTGCTGTGATTGGGTGCAGTGTGACACCTGTCACTCAGCGTGGGGGCGTGTCTCACTGTAACCAATCATAGGCGCCGGTGGGCGGGGAAAGCAGGGAATAGGAGATTGTTTAATGAGCGGCCGGCTTTTTCAAAATAGTAAAAGCCGCCGCATCCGTGTGAATGCCGTGCAGCGCCGGTGATCGGGGATCGGTGAGTATGAGAGAGGGGGGGACACTTCAGTCAATCGGGGGATTAGCGGTCACCGGTGAATCCTTCACAGGTGACCGCTAATCAGTACTCGACACAGACAGAGCCGCGGTATGAGGATGAAGTCGGGTGAAGTTCACCCGAGTTCATTCTCATCGCGCAACTCTGTCTGCTGTCAGCCGACATTTATAAACGACATTGTGCATCACACACACGGACATTACACATGGACATTACACGTACACATACACGTTAATTCCACACGCACACACGGACGTTCTGCACACAAACACGGCTAGCATACGCAATTCACACAGGTGCCACACGGACCATAAAAACGGACACAAAAACGGGACACGGACCCGAAAAACGGCCCGTAACACACGTGCGTGTTTTTCACGGACGTGTGAAGGGGGCCTTAGTGACAGTCAACCATGTAGACTGCGGCGATATGATGCGGCACGGTGGCTCAGTGGTTAGCACTGCAGTCTTGCAGCGCTGGGGTCCTGGGTTCAAATCCCACCAAGGACACTATCTGCAAGGAGTTTGTATGTTCTCCCCGTGTTTGCGTGGGTTTTCTCCAGGTTCTCCGGTTTCCTCCCTCACTCCAAAGACATACAGATAGGGACTTTAGATTGTGAGCCCCAATGGGGACAGTGTTCCTGATGTATGTAAAGCGCTGCGGAATATGTTAGCGCTATATAAAAATAAACATTTAATTTTATTTATTTATATGTGAAATTAGTAACAAAGTATTGAAGAACATAGGGTTATAGGACGGAAAAACAGCAAAACTGACATCTGATCAAATGTGTCACCTCACCTCTCAAATCTACAACATAAGAATCTCAAATTGAAAAGTCAGATAATATTCGGAGTAGACGGCCGTACCTCTACGGCCCTGTGCGCAGACTGCGTTTTTACCCGCGTTTTTGCTGCAGAAATTTCTTGAGAAAATGGTTGTAACCTTTCTGCAGACATTCCCCAGCAAAACCTATGGAAAAAAAAAATTAGCTGCGTTTTTTTCTCAAGTACATTCTTTCTGCAGAATTTCTTGAGAAAAAGAATGTGCATGTCACTTCTTTTCTGCAGGTACCTGCGTTTTTTTTGCCATAGATAATGGTAAAAAAAAAAAAAAAAACCACGCAGGGACCAACCTGCGGTAAAAACGCATACGTTATTGGTGTGTTTTTTTAACGCAAGTGCGCTAATCTTTCAGACTCAAGATATTTCTTGAGAAAAATCCTTTTTCTAGTGCGCACAGGGCCTAAGGCTATGTGCGCACTAGAAAATGGACTTTTCTTAAGAAAAATCAGCACCCTCTGACAGAATACTGCCCCCGCATTTTTACCGCAGTTTTCCCGCGTTTTTTGACCATTATCTATGGCAAAAATCGCAGGTACCTGCAGAAAAGAAGTGACATGCTCATTAATTCCGCAGCAGAAAATCCGTGGGTATAAAAAAAAAAAAAACGCAGTGTGCGCACAGCATTTTTTTTTTTAAAACCCATAGGTTTTGCTGGGGAATGACTGCACAAATGTTGGAAACATGTTCTGCAGCAAATCTGCGGTAAATCCGCAGTGGGTGCACATAGGCTGTGCGTGCACACAGCGTTTTTTTTACGCTGCGTTTTGGCCACTAAAAACGCGCAAAAAACACAATCTTACCCGCGGCAAAAACGCGCAAGTAAAAACACATACGTTTTTACTTGCATTTGCGCAGTCACGCTCCACGTAGGCACTGTGATTTAGAGATCAGCTGCGGGTCTCCAAACATGAACTTGCTCATTTCATGTATGCCTATGAGGCTGTCAAGCTGAGGTCAGGAGACCCACAACCTGTCTGCAAACAAAGCTGTGGGACACACAAGTGTGAATGCAGCATAACAGTTACTTCCTGTTTGCTGCAGCCAATCAGTGGCCACTGATTAGCTGCAGCAGTCACATGCCCCACACCAGAGGTTGCTGTCCTGTCTGTTAGGCAAGTATAGGGGTTTTTTTTTTTCCTACCCTTCTTACACTTTTCTGGGCTCATTAAATTTTTAATAGTGAGGAACTCATAAACAAATGTCATAACAGACTAGCTTGTGCATGGTGATCACCATGCACCGCCCAAATGAACTTTTTGGGAAAAAAATGCATCACGTAAGGCTAGTTTCACACTTGCGTTGAACGGTATCCGCTGCATTGCGTTGTGTGACGGATGCAACGGATGTGTTGCATATAGTGGCACAACGGATGCTGCAAAACAACGGAATCCGTTTTGATTTTTTTTTTTTATAGTTTTACCAGCGGCAAACTATTGTGAACGATCAGCTGATCGCTCCCTGCAGCCGGCCGCCGGGTGATCAGCTGATCGCTCCCTGCAGCCGGCCGCCGGGTGATCAGCTGATTGCTCCCTGCAGCCGGCCGCCGGGTGATCAGCTGATTGCTCCCTGCAGCCGGCCGCCGGGTGATCAGCTGATTGCTCCCTGCAGCCGGTCGCCCGGTGATCAGCTGAGTGCTCCCTGCAGCCGACCGCCGGGTGATCAGCTGAGCGCTGTCACTTGCCGGCGGCCGGTCGCTCAGCTGAGCGCTGTCACTTGCCGACGGCCGGGCGCTCAGCTGAACGTTCGGCCACCGCGAGCCAAAATAAAGCTTGTGATTTAAAAAAAAAAAAAAAGAGCATGCGCAGTGAAATCCAGAGGATTCCGCTGCTCAAAACAACGTTACATGCTGCGTTCCTCCCGCTGGGCGGAAGCAACGGAGCGTTGCCCAGCAGAAGCAACACAGGTCCTTTTGGTACAATCCGTCAACCATACAAGTCTATGGGAAACAGCGGAATCCGTTAACGGATTCCGCTGTTTTCCAAAAGGGCAGATTGTAACGGAAGGAAAACAACACAAGTGTGAAAGTACCCTTAGAGACCCTCAACTTCATTCTACAGCATTTCAGAAGCAGAGGAACAAACCATTACTAAAAGGAGGATGAGGGTATTTTTTTCATTTAAATCTGTGCATGTAGTATATTATACTCACCTACCGCTGCCTGCTTTGGGATAGAGTTTCTCTGCTCCTCTTCTCAGTGACATCACCACTCTTCAGACACTCTTTGTCCTTTGAAGAGCTGGAAGTCTCTTTTACAATCTAATGTTAAGGAGCCTTGATCTGACATAGTCTTAACATTATAAAAGCAATTTGGGGGTCACACAAAGCGCTGTGTAACCAGGAGAGTCTGAAGCCCGGTGATGTCACCGAGAAGAGGAGCAGAACAACACTGGATCCCGGAGAAGGCGAGTACATTAACACATTACATGCACAGATTTAAGCGAAGAAAAAAAAAATTTCATGGGAGATCTTCTTTAAAAGGAATCTGTCACCAGGTTTTTAACACCTAATCTGAGAGCAGCATAACATAGGGGCAGAGATCCTGATTCCAGCAATGTTTAACTTAGTGGGCTGCTTAGGCTTGTTTCACCCATCCGGCTTTTCACCGGTTTGCCAGATTCGGCGCACACCAGTACAGTGTATACAGTACAATGGCAACGCGACAAGCGCCGGTCACATGCTGTCATGTGACCCGGAAGTTGCGGCGCTGCCATTGTACTGTATACACTGTACTGGCGTGCGCCGAATCTGGCAAACCGGCAAAAAGCCGGATGTGTGAAACCGGCCTAAGTGTAGCTCTAATAAAATCAGTTTAATCAGCAGGAGATCATTACAGGACTACTTGGCGTGCTGCAGGTAGTCCAGCATATTCATGAGATCTGTATGATTGCTAGATGTGCAGCAGAGAAAACATTGATTTTATCAAAATGACAGCAAACAGCTCAGTAAGTGACACATCGCTGGAATCAGGGTCTCTGTCTCTACACTATGCTGCTCTCAGATGGGGGGGGGGGGGGAGAGAGTAAAAACCTGGTGGCAGATTCCCTTTAAGGTCCACAGTACAACAATATTCAGTTTATGGAGGTTCTGTAGAGATCATATGAAGAGTGTGGTGCTTTTTATATTTCTTTGTAAAATGACAGTTCCACTTCCTTCTCCTTTGTTCTCCCGAGGAGATGAGCTGGGAATAGTGGTGTCTGGCAGCGGTTTATTCCCCTATTCCTGTTGATAACATACATGTATACAGCAGAAAGCGAGGTGTATGGGCGCATTTAGGGACAATGCAATGTCACCCAGAAGCACAAAAATCTAAAGGTTCTGTGTAAATGTAAAATGTATGACCCTGGACTGCAGAGAAACTTGCTACGATCATACACTGTGGGGCATTTAGACCTGTATATGACTGACGGAGGAGACTAGGATTCATTGTTGGTGAGAAAAACGAGACCTGAATGACTTGCTACATACTGCAGTTAGTTGGTGCTCACTGAGGTTTGCATAAGGGTACGCTCCGCATAAGGGTACGCTCCGCATAAGGGTACGCTCCGCATAAGGGTACGCTCCGCATAAGGGTACGCTCCGCATAAAAGAAAAAACAAGGAGCTGAGCAGAGGCCGGATGTGTCACAGACAGGATAGCAATCAGAGCTACCTCTGAACAATGCCGGCTAACCACATAAATGCAGCTGTAAACCTGACAGCGGAATTCAATAGACGTGATCCTGGTGAGGCGCAGGTTTGGATACTTGTGGGGTGCAAATGTGTCACATATAAGAAAAGAAGGGAGAAAGGGAGAAAGGGAGAAAGGGAGAAAGGGAGAAAGGGAGAAAGGGAGAAAGGGAGAAAGGGAGAAAGGGAGAAAGGGAGAAAGGGAGAAAGGGAGAAAGGGAGAAAGGGAGAAAGGGAGAAAGGGAGAAAGGGAGAAAGGGAGAAAGGGAGAAAGGGAGAAAGGGAGAAAGGGAGAAACTAACTCCCACACAGCTCCCTTGTCTAAGAAATAAATACACAAACCATTATTTTGTTTGTTTTTACTTTTCAAAGCCACTTCAATAGTTTTAAAAAAAAAGAGAAAAAAAAAACCTGTATACAAATTTATTAGAGCTGTAATCGTAGTGATCTGAAAAATCGTGTTTCCAGTAGAGACAACTGGCGTGCATGCATTAGAGTAGGAGCTGCTGGTTGTACTGGGTGGTCCCCAAGATATAGCGAAAAAAGAAAGCAACCGCTCGCCTCTGATTTCCAGAAGTTCAGATCATAAGTGATTTATCTTCAAACACTTTAGTCATATGATGAATACAGTGTAACAGCAAAAAATAACCGTAACAAACATTACCGTATATACTCGAGTGTAAGCCGAGGCCCCTAATTTGACCACAAAAAACTGGGAAGACTTATTGACTCGAGTAAAAGCTTAGGATGGGAAATATAGCAGCTACTGGTAAATTTCAAAAATAAAAATAGATCCCAATATAATGTAGTAGTAGTAGTAGTAGTAATGTGCCCCATCCTTGTCCCCTGTAGTAGTAGTAGTAGTAGTAGTAGTAGTAGTAGTAGTAATGTGCCCCATTCTTGTCCCCTGCAGTAGTAGTAGTAGTAGTAGTAGTAATGTGCCCCATCCTTGTCCCCTGTAGTAGTAGTAGTAATGTTCCCCATCATCCTTGTCCCCTGTAGTAGTAGTAGTAGTAGTAGTAGTAGTAGTAATGTGCCCCATCCTTGTCCCTAGTAGTAGTAGTAGTAGTAATGTGCCCCATCCTTGTCCCTAGTAGTAGTAGTAGTAGTAGTAATGTGCCCCATCCTTGTCCCCTGTAGTAGTAGTAGTAGTAATGTGCCCCATCCTTGTCCCCTGTAGTAGTAGTAGTAGTAGTAGTAATGTTCCCCATCATCCTTGTCCCCTGTAGTAGTAGTAGTAGTAATGTTCCCCATCATCCTTGTCCCCTGTAGTAGTAGTAGTAGTAGTAATGTGCCCCATCCTTGTCCCTAGTAGTAGTAGTAGTAGTAATGTGCCCCATCCTTGTCCCCTGTAGTAGTAGTGGTAATGTGCCCCATCCTTGTCCCCTGTAGTAGTAGTGGTAATGTGCCCCGTCCTTGTCCCCTGTAGTGATAATGTGCCCCGTCCTTGTCCCCTGTAGTGATAATGTGCCCCGTCCTTGTCCCCTGTAGTGATAATGTGCCCCGTCCTTGTCCCCTGTAGTGATAATGTGCCCCGTCCTTGTCCCCTGTAGTGATAATGTGCCCCGTCCTTGTCCCCTGTAGTGATAATGTGCCCCGTCCTTGTCCCCTGTAGTGATAATGTGCCCCGTCCTTGTCCCCTGTAGTGATAATGTGCCCTGTCCTTGTCCCCTGTAGTGATAATGTGCCCTGTAGTAATGTACTCATTCCGGTCCCCTATTATGCCATTGTTCAGTTGTGCATATACACACACAAAACATTATTCACACCTGTTCTCCGTTCCCGCAGTGACCTCTTACCTGCTTTTTGTGGACCGCAGACACATAGACCCCCCCCCTCCCCCTCTGTGATCATGGCCAATGCAGGGGCACCGCAAAGCATTCAAGGGAAGTACAGCGCTGAGGACAATGAAGACAAGTGGAGGCCCCTGCACCAGCCGCGATCACCATGGGGTCTATGTGCCTGCGATCCATAAGAAGCCAGTGAGAGGACACCACAGGAACGGAGAACAAGTGAGAATAATTTTTTGTGCCACCATCACTCAAGTATAAGCCGGGGGGGCATTTTCAGCATATAAAAATGGGCTGGAAAAGCTCAGCTTATACTCGAGTATATACATTATTTCAGAATAATACTTTTTTTTCTTTTTCCCTAGCGACTATGTGATAAAGACCCAGGAAGGGTCGACACGTCAAATTTCCGGGTTGAATCAATCATTTATCTGCACAATAAAAGCCATAAAAACAAAAATCAAATAAACAGCAGAATTAGATGGGGTTTTTATTTACCTTTACCATTGCAACCCACTGCATACCGCCACATTTCCCATACATTATACAGTAAAATGAATGGAATCATTTACAGATGGGCAGATTGATTTGCAAGACTCCGGTCCAGCGCCCAGGTCAGTCAGGGGTTCCCAGTGGATGGACAGGAGGCTGCGAATCTATTACCTTCTGGACAGCGCAGTGTTTGATTTGTCAGGGCTGGCGTACATTGCATCAGCCCCGGCTAATCAAATGGCGCTATGGGAGCAACACAAGGCAAGAGCCGAGGAGACCCATGCCCTGGACCGGAGTCCTGCAAACCATCTGTCCTAGATCTGAGAGAACAATGGAGACAGCAGCACAAAACAAAGGGAGGAAGACACAGTGTACATGTATATACTGGGCACAATACATACACAACAGAGATAGATATATATATATATATATATATATACACACATACACACACACACTACATGCACAATACATAGGGCAGTGTGTATGTGTGTTTATATATACAGTATATATATATATATATATATATATATATATATATATATAATATATATCTTTATATATATATTTATATATATATTAGTACACACACACACACACACACACACACACACACACACTACACAGGGCAGTGCTGCTGCAGGGGCACAGGAGGCCGCTCCCCTCAGTGTCCCGCACACACCGCTGCAGTCCGTCCCTCTGTCCCACTTTCCCCCTCACTTTCTCGCCCTCCCGTCCTTCCCTCACACCCCGGGACATATGGAGGCGTCACTCCGCTCCTCCGCGCCCACTTTCCCCGCCATTTCCTTCCCCTTCACTACCAGACATCACACTTAATCCACTCTCGTCCTCTCCACTCACATCTTTTCCACCGCCGCCGCCATCTTCTCGCTCTCTCCCGCGACACAAGCGCTGTCCAAGGGCGCCTGCGCGCACGGCAGTGACGTCATTGTCGAGCCTGCGCACTAGAGCAGCTCTGCACGCTGTATAGCGAGAGGGCTGCGGGTGACTTCTGAGGCCTTATGTTCCGTAGTGATACAATGTGTCAGCAAGTCCGAGCACAGCTGTGCTGTATGTGAGGCCACAAGTCACTATAAGTCCCAGTACTGCAGATACATGGCATTATGTGCTGTATGTGAGGCCACAAGTCACTATAAGTCCCAGTACTGCAGATACATGGCATTATGTGCTGTATGTGAGGCCACAAGTCACTATAAGTCCCAGTACTGCAGATACATGGCATTATGTGCTGTATGTGAGGCCACAAGTCACTATAAGTCCCAGTACTGCAGATACATGGCATTATGTGCTGTATGTGAGGCCACAAGTCACTATAAGTCCCGATACTGCAGATACATGGCATTATGTGCTGTATGTGAGGCCACAAGTCACTATAAGTCCCAGTACTGCAGATACATGGCATTATGTGCTGTATGTGAGGCCACAAGTCACTATAAGTCCCGATACTGCAGATACATGGCATTATGTGCTGTATGTGAGGCCACAAGTCACTATAAGTCCCGATACTGCAGATACATGGCATTATGTGCTGTATGTGGGGCCACAAGTCACTATAAGTCCCGATACTGCAGATACATGACATTATGTGCTGTATGTGGGGCCACAAGTCACTATAAGTCCCAGTACTGCAGATACATGGCATTATGTGCTGTATGTGGGGCCACAAGTCACTATAAGTCCCAGTACTGCAGATACATGGCATTATGTGCTGTATATGAGGCCACAAGTCACTATAAGTCCCAGTACTGCAGATACATGGCATTATGTGCTGTATATGAGGCCACAAGTCACTATAAGTCCCTGTACTGCAGATACATGGCATTATGTGCTGTATGTGGGGCCACAAGTCACTATAAGTCCCGATACTGCAGATACATGGCATTATGTGCTGTATGTGGGGCCACAAGTCACTATAAGTCCCAGTACTGCAGATACATGGCATTATGTGCTGTACGTGGGGCCACAAGTCACTATAAGTCCCGATACTGCAGATACATGGCATTATGTGCTGTATATGAGGCCACAAGTCACTATAAGTCCCAGTACTGCAGATACATGGTGTCACGAACCACCGGGGGGGGTCACTCAGAAATCCCCCGCGCTGGCTACCAGTACGTCACAATCGGGGGGTAACAAGTGGGGGTCACCCCTCCTTTATACCTCCCGACCGACAGACAGAGCACGTGACGCGCTCTCTAGCGCCCCTCTTATAGTCAGGCCAACTATGGAATTGCCCGACAATAAGCAAGGAGGCCGCTATACTACTTATGCCGATTATTGAAGGGTCCCCGGTGAGAGTAGGGTATATATTCCCCCGACCTCCGCGGGCGGAATATATAAAACCTCCCCGAATCTCACTGGCCTCCCCACAATAATCCTTGGCACAACTCGCTGCCACCAACCGCTTCACGGTAACTATTAGCCGAACACACAGACGTGGGATTCAAGATCGAGATAACAGAACAGCCCAAGATTAATTATATAATTTAATCAGCCTAAAGCACACTAGAAACTACAATATATACAATAGGGAATCTACAGAATATACATATGTCAGAGTACAGTTACAGATAAAGCATGGTTTACAAACAGGCATACACAGTTCCAGCAGTTACCTTGTGCGTCTGGCCACAGGGGGGCGCTGTAGACCAGGTTTCCAGGAACTCCCACAGATGTTTCCTACACGTGACCCCCAGCGAAAGAACACTGGAAAATGGCCGAAGTAGGGTTATCAACCTGGGCAAATCCAGGTCCCCTCCTACCTTAGTGACCTCAGAGGGAGCACTGCTCCACCCCTGGCTGGAGTTATGGACAATATCCACAACAGGGGATATGGCCATAACTTGGCCTGGGAGCGTCGTAGGCAGACGCCAACGCTCTCATTGTGACAGTTATGAATTTAGCTACAGAACGAGAGGACTCATGACTTGTCTACTAGTTCCCCATTGGCTGATATCACGCCTGGGGTATTTCCCCAGGTCCTGCTCCCATAAAAAGGGTGTGCCAGCATCGTCCGCATGCGGAGACACCATTTTTATGGTTGCCATATTTATCGGAAATATGGCTTGCGAGATATGAACCATTTTTTACTGGAGTCGTTCTGTCTGGATAGTTCCATAGCCTTATAATGAGATACAACTCTTGTTACAGGGTGACGGCAGGGGGTCATCCTGCGTCCATTGTTCCCAAGTCATCTAATCTCCATATCAGAGGAGATGGCTGTTGGAGGTGTAAGTGGAACACAGACCAGTTCCTTTGACACCTATCTGCTAAACAAACCGTTTATCGCTGTGGTAAATTTTCTGATTGAAGGAGTTGTGTGAAGGAAAGGGGGGGTGACACCAGGAGAGGGCTTCCTGACATAACTTGAATATCATGATTTATCGTCATATCTCCGGATTTACCTCACACCTCCCCCCTTTTGAGGGCGCTAGGGGGCAGCACACTCCGGTGTTCCCCCGTGCGCCCGTCCGCGACCTCTCCTTGTCGGGACAGCCCGTCTGCGTTACCGTGGTCACGGCCCCTTTTGTGTCGAATGGTGAAGTTGTATTGCTGGAGCGCAAGGCTCCATCGCAACAACCTGCCATTCGTCCCGGAGACAGTGTGTAACCAGCTGAGGGGATTGTGGTCCGTCTCCACGATGAAGTGGCGCCCGTATAGATAGGGTTGCAGACGCTGCAGGGCCCACACTATGGCCAGGCACTCCTTTTCCATCGTGGAATAGGCCACTTCCCTTGGCAACAGCTTCCTGCTCAGGTACAAGACTGGGTGCTCTTGGCTCGCAGAGTCCACCTGGCTGAGCACCTCACCGAGGCCGAAGTCACTGGCGTCGGTCTGTACTACAAACGGCCGCGTGAAGTCGGCTGCCTGTAGCACGGGCGGGCTGGACAGGGCGTCCTTTAGGGCCCGGAAGGCTGTCTCGCAGTCCATTGTCCAATCGACTGCAGAGGGCAGCTTCTTCTTGGTGAGGTCCGTCAAGGGCTTTGCCAGGCTACTATAGCATGGAACAAACCTCCTATAGTACCCAGCGGTCCCCAAGAAGGACATCACCTGCTTCTTGGTCCTGGGGGTGGGCCAGGACGCGATGGCCTCCACTTTCTCAGGCTCGGGCTTCAGTGTTCTCCCGCCTACCCGGTGACCGAGGTACTGGACCTCGCTCATGGCCAGCTGACACTTTCCCGGCTTGATGGTCAAACCTGCCTGGTGGATCCGCCTGAGCACCTGTGCTAGATGCTCTAGGTGATCTTCCCAGGTGGGACTGAAGACGGCAATGTCATCCAGGTACGCGGCCGCGTACCCTTCAAGTCCCTTGAGCAGGGTGTTGACCATCCGCTGGAAAGTGGCAGGGGCATTCCTCATCCCGAATGGCATCACCGTGGACTCGTACAGTCCAAATGGGGTAATAAAGGCAGAGCGTTCCCTGGCCTTGCGAGTCAGGGGGATCTGCCAATATCCCCGGCTCAGATCCATGATGGTCAGGTACTGAGCCCCGGCCAACTGATCGAGCAGGTCATCGATGCGTGGCATTGGGTACGCATCGGCGACTGTGACAGCATTGAGCCCCCTGTAGTCCACGCAGAACCGAGTGGTTCGGTCCTTCTTAGGAACGAGAACTACAGGTGAGGCCCAAGCGCTGTTGGATGCCTGGATCACCCCCAGCTTCAGCATCTCGTCAATCTCCTGGCGCATGTGTTGCTGCACCTCCAGGGAAACCCGATATGCTGAACGCCGGATCGGGGGATGATCCCCAGTGTCCACGTGATGGACAGCCAAGTCAGTCCTTCCGGGCTGGTTGGTAAACAACCCCCGGAAGGGGTGTAGGGTGGCCCACAGCTGGGACCGTTGGTCCTCCAAGAGCTGGTGGCCAACCTCCACATCCTCAATGGATCCGCCTGCCCTAACCTGGGCTAGCATATCCAAGAGGGTTTCCGCTTCTCCCTCCTCGGGCAGGTTGCACACGGGGAGCGCACATGCCTCCCGCTCATGATGTGCCTTCATCATGTTCACATGGAAGGGCTTCCGCCTTCCACGGGCAGGGTCCAGGGTGACCAGGTACGTCACAGGGTTGAGCTGCTGGTACACGAGGTATGGGCCTTCCCAGGCTGCCTGAAGCTTGTCCTGTGGTACGGGGACCAGTACCCACACCTTTTGACCCACTTGGTAGGTCCTCTCACAAGCGTTCTGGTCGTACCAACGCTTCTGATCGGCCTGGGCTTGAGCCATATTGTCGTGTACCAGTTGCGTCAAGGCCTGCATTTTGTCCCGGAAGCGCACGACATACTCGATAACCGACACTCCAGGGGTGGCCAAATCCCCTTCCCAAGCCTCTGTCACCAGAGCCAGGGGGCCCCGCACACGTCGCCCGTACAGGAGCTCAAACGGTGAGAATCCTGTTGAGGCCTGTGGAACCTCCCGGTAAGCAAATAACAGGTGTGGGAGATACCGCTCCCAGTCACGCCCATGGGAGTCGACCAACATCTTAAGCATCTGCTTTAAGGTGCCATTAAACCGCTCGCACAGGCCATTAGTCTGTGGATGGTACGGGCTGGCCACCAGATGTCGCACCTGGACTTGCTTACAGAGGGCCTCCATCAGCTGGGACATGAATTGGGTTCCCCGGTCAGTGAGCATTTCCTGGGGGAAACCCACTCGGGAGAAAATCTCCAGCAAGGCGGTGGCCACCTTGTCAGCCCGAATGGACGACAAGGCCACTGCTTCTGGGTACCGGGTGGCATAGTCCACTACCGTTAGTATGAAGCATTTCCCGGAGCTGCTGGGGATGGCCAGCGGGCCGACCAGATCCACAGCCACCCTCCTGAAAGGCTCATCGATGATTGGCAGAGATACCAGTGGGGCTTTGGGGTGTGGCCCCGCCTTCCCCACTCTCTGACAGGTTTCACACGAACGGCAGTAGGCAACCACATCGGCCCCCATTTTTGGCCAGTAGAAATGCTGGTTTAACCTGGCCTTGGTCTTAGCGATCCCTAGGTGTCCGGCCATCGGAATCTCATGTGCGATCCGCAACAACTCCGTCCGGAACGGATAGGGTACCACCAACTGTCGGTCCCTGGGCCACGCCTCCGGTGAACCCTGCTGGACCGTGACCCGGTACAGCCGTCCTTGGTCCCAGACCACTCGCTCCGGGTCCGAGTCTGAGGGAGGCTGTGCCGCCTGCTCCTTTAGAGCTTTCAGGCTGTCGTCAGCTTCTAACGCTGCCTGAAACCCCTGACTAGATGTGGCCAGAATCGACGAGACTGTCACATCTTCGGTCAGTACCCCGGGACCTGTGTCCTGGCCTCCACCTGACTCGGCTGCCACTTGGTCAGAAGGGGAAGAGCTATCGGACCTCCGGGAGGCCCCTTGGCTTCCAGCACTCCCACTGCGGGTGACAGCGGCCACAGCTGCTGCGACCGTGGGTCGTGCCTGCTCCTCCTCCGTTCCTGACCAAGTCGCCGGTTCAGGCAGACCTACCTGGCTTCCTGACACCCCGGTTGTGGGGGAACCCTGCACCGAGATCTTACCTGGGAGCACTTCCGCTCCGGGACCGGCCCCAATCTCACCTGCCTGTTCCCCCCCTGCAGCAACAGAACCCCGCTGTGAAATCTCTGGGGACCCCACATTTGCTGTGGTAGCCCCCACCCCACACACTGGTCCTCCCCCTGCAGCACCCTGCTCTCTGCTTATCCCTGCAGAGGGCAACAGATCCCAGCTCACTGGCTGATCACTTGTAGAGGCATTGTCACACCTTCCTCTGACCCCCTCCCCTGTCACAGCTGCAGCTGTGTGTGTGTCTATGGTGTCTATGCAAGCAGAAGTATCAGAGTTCACTCCCTCCTCCCTTACATCATTCATAGATAACACATTAACATTGTCCGGAGGCCTGTCAGTACTGGCTGAAGGTTCAGCCCTTGGGGGGGGCCCAAACTGGGAGGTTATCTGCCCCAAATCTGTCCCAAGTAGCACGTTTGCAGGGATCCGATCAGTTACCCCCACCTCTCTCACCCCTCGCCCTGCGCCCCAGTCCACATAAATGTCAGCAACAGGCAGCGCCGGGTCAATGCCTCCAATCCCGGAGACAGCGAGGGTTTTTCCCGGGATCAAGTCTTGGGGGGACACCATGTCAGGCCGCACCAGAGTCACCTCCGAGGCGCTGTCTCGCAGTCCTATGGTCACAGACCGGCCGACGGTGACAGGTTGGAAGCTGTCCAGGGACCTACCACCACCCCCACCCACACAATACACCTTGGGCGGCCCTTGGGACGGGGACGGAGCCGGGGCCTTGGTACGCTGAGGGCACATGGCCTTGAAGTGTCCAGGTAGGTTGCACTGGTGGCACCGTCTTGGCTCTGCCACGGGCCTGGAGAGGGGAGTTGAGGGGGACACCCCCTGCAGTCTAGGGGCAGGTGGGGCAGTCGCAGAGTTCATCTTACCCCCTCTCCAGGTGCTGCTGGTGGCTGCTCTCCTGGCCTCAGGAGCCCGATTGTTGGTGTAGTCATCGGCCAGGGCAGCTGTAGCCGTGGATCCCTTTGGCTTCTGGTCTCGGATGAACTGGCGGAGATCCTCAGGGCAGTTCCACAAGAGTTGCTCCGTGATGAACAAGTCCAGGATCTCCGGTCCGGTGGAAAGCTGCAGGCCTTGGGTCCAGTGGTCGGCAGCTCGGGCAAGTGCCCGCCGGTGGTCAGCCCAGGAGTCCTTTGGTCCCTTCTGTAGGCTCCGGAACTTCTTGCGGTAGGACTCTGGAGTGAGGTTGTACTGTTGGATCAGGGCCCGCTTGATGGTGTCGTAGCCCTGATCTGCCTCAGCAGGCAAGTCCCCAAGGATATCCAGGGCCTTACCCCTTAAACGGGGGGTCAGGTATTTGGCCCACTGGTCCTTGTCCAGATGGTGCTGCAGGCAAGTCCGTTCAAAAGCAGTCAAGAAAGAGTCCAAGTCTCCATCCTTCTCCAGCACTGGGAAGTCCTCAACACGGACCTTTGGAAGTTTGGTGTCTTGAAGGTCACGTGTGGCTGATGAGGGCCGGAGCTGAGCTAGCTGCAGCTGGTGGTCACGGTCTGCCTGTTGCCGTCGCTCCGCAGCCTCACGCTCTGCCTGGCGCTCTTCACGCGCTGCCTGCCGCTCTGCCCTGCGCTCTGCCAGGAGTTCCTTGTAGCCCTCCTGGTCTCCAGCCTGGAGAAGGGCCATAGCCATTTGAAGAAGGCTATCCGAGCCTCCCAGGCTCGGTGGAATGGCACGTGGTGATCTGCGGCCCGCTGCGGAGCCTGGTGATTCACTGTCCATTGCAGAGCGGAGGGCTGGCATCTGGCTCGTTGAGGACCCTTGGGTGAGCTGCTCCTCATCTTGTCCATAATTGCCAGGTTGTGCGCTGTCCTCTGCAGAACGGTTTTCTGGCGTCGAGCTCCTGGAGGACTCGTGGGCAACCTCCTCATTACTGTCCACAGCACTGTCCTCCCTCTCTTCGGCTCCTGCTTTAGCATTGGCCAGTTGCATAGCTCTGCTCCTGGTGCCATCAGCCATTCTTGCAGACTTTTGGTCACTGACACAGAACTGCCACCTGATGCACCCACACACCTTACAGTATCTGCACTCTGACACTCTAGTGTTGAGCTAGTCTGAAGACCCCAGCAGCCACAGCTGCTGCAGGCAGTCTTTAGTGTCTGGGAGTATGGGTCTCACACTCACACACACTATTATCTCGATCCCACCGCTTGCCACCAATATGTCACGAACCACCGGGGGGGGTCACTCAGAAATCCCCCGCGCTGGCTACCAGTACGTCACAATCGGGGGGTAACAAGTGGGGGTCACCCCTCCTTTATACCTCCCGACCGACAGACAGAGCACGTGACGCGCTCTCTAGCGCCCCTCTTATAGTCAGGCCAACTATGGAATTGCCCGACAATAAGCAAGGAGGCCGCTATACTACTTATGCCGATTATTGAAGGGTCCCCGGTGAGAGTAGGGTATATATTCCCCCGACCTCCGCGGGCGGAATATATAAAACCTCCCCGAATCTCACTGGCCTCCCCACAATAATCCTTGGCACAACTCGCTGCCACCAACCGCTTCACGGTAACTATTAGCCGAACACACAGACGTGGGATTCAAGATCGAGATAACAGAACAGCCCAAGATTAATTATATAATTTAATCAGCCTAAAGCACACTAGAAACTACAATATATACAATAGGAGATGTACAGAATATACATATGTCAGAGTACAGTTACAGATAAAGCATGGTTTACAAACAGGCATACACAGTTCCAGCAGTTACCTTGTGCGTCTGGCCACAGGGGGGCGCTGTAGACCAGGTTTCTAGGATCCTTCCCACAGATGTTTCCTACACGTGACCCCCAGCGAAAGAACACTGGAAAATGGCCGAAGTAGGGTTATCAACCTGGGCAAATCCAGGTCCCCTCCTACCTTAGTGACCTCAGAGGGAGCACTGCTCCACCCCTGGCTGGAGTTATGGACAATATCCACAACAGGGGATATGGCCATAACTTGGCCTGGGAGCGTCGTAGGCAGACGCCAACGCTCTCATTGTGACAGTTATGAATTTAGCTACAGAACGAGAGGACTCATGACTTGTCTACTAGTTCCCCATTGGCTGATATCACGCCTGGGGTATTTCCCCAGGTCCTGCTCCCATAAAAAGGGTGTGCCAGCATCGTCCGCATGCGGAGACACCATTTTTATGGTTGCCATATTTATCGGAAATATGGCTTGCGAGATATGAACCATTTTTTACTGGAGTCGTTCTGTCTGGATAGTTCCATAGCCTTATAATGAGATACAACTCTTGTTACAGGGTGACGGCAGGGGGTCATCCTGCGTCCATTGTTCCCAAGTCATCTAATCTCCATATCAGAGGAGATGGCTGTTGGAGGTGTAAGTGGAACACAGACCAGTTCCTTTGACACCTATCTGCTAAACAAACCGTTTATCCCTGTGGTAAATTTTCTGATTGAAGGAGTTGTGTGAAGGAAAGGGGGGGTGACACCAGGAGAGGGCTTCCTGACATAACTTGAATATCATGATTTATCGTCATATCTCCGGATTTACCTCACACATGGCATTATGTGCTGTATGTGAGGCCACAAGTCACTATAAGTCCCGATACTGCAGATACATGGCATTATGTGCTGTATGTGGGGCCACAAGTCACTATAAGTCCCGATACTGCAGATACATGGCATTATGTGCTGTATATGAGGCCACAAGTCACTATAAGTCCCAGTACTGCAGATACATGGCATTATGTGCTGTATGTGGGGCCACAAGTCACTATAAGTCCCGATACTGCAGATACATGGCATTATGTGCTGTATGTGGGGACACAAGTCACTATAAGTCCCAGTACTGCAGATACACGGCATTATGTGCTGTACGTGGGGCCACAAGTCACTATAAGTCCCAGTACTGCAGATACATGACATTATGTGCTGTACGTGGGGCCACAAGTCACTATAAGTCTCAGTACTGCAGATACATGGCATTATGTGCTGTATGTGGGGCCACAAGTCACTATAAGTCCCGATACTGCAGATACATGGCATTATGTGCTGTATGTGGGGCCACAAGTCACTATAAGTCCCAGTACTGCAGATACATGGCATTATGTGCTGTATGTGGGGCCACAAGTCACTATAAGTCCCAGTACTGCAGATACATGGCATTATGTGCTGTATGTGGGGCCACAAGTCACTATAAGTCCCAGTACTGCAGATACATGGCATTATGTGCTGTATGTGGGGCCACAAGTCACTAGTCCGAGTACTGCAGATACATGGCATTATGTGCTGTATGTGGGGCCACAAGTGACTATAAGTCCCGATACTGCAGATACATGGCATTATGTGCTGTATGTGGGGCCACAAGTCACTATAAGTCCCAGTACTGCAGATACATGGCATTATGTGCTGTATGTGAGGCCACAAGTCACTATAAGTCCCGAAACTGCAGATACATGGCATTATGTGCTGTATGTGGGGCCACAAGTCACTATAAGTCCCGATACTGCAGATACATGACATTATGTGCTGTATGTGGGGCCACAAGTCACTATAAGTCCCAGTACTGCAGATACATGGCATTATGTGCTGTATGTGGGGCCATAAGTCACTATAAGTCCCTGTACTGCAGATACATGGCATTATGTGCTGTATGTGGGGCCACAAGTCACTATAAGTCCCGATACTGCAGATACATGGCATTATGTGCTGTATATGAGGCCACAAGTCACTATAAGTCCCAGTACTGCAGATACATGGCATTATGTGCTGTATGTGGGGCCACAAGTCACTATAAGTCCCGATACTGCAGATACATGACATTATGTGCTGTATGTGGGGCCACAAGTCACTATAAGTCCCAGTACTGCAGATACATGGCATTATGTGCTGTATGTGGGGCCATAAGTCACTATAAGTCCCTGTACTGCAGATACATGGCATTATGTGCTGTATGTGGGGCCACAAGTCACTATAAGTCCCGATACTGCAGATACATGGCATTATGTGCTGTATATGAGGCCACAAGTCACTATAAGTCCCAGTACTGCAGATACATGGCATTATGTGCTGTACGTGGGGCCACAAGTCACTATAAGTCCCAGTACTGCAGATACATGGCATTATGTGCTGTATGTGGGGCCACAAGTCACTATAAGTCCCTGTACTGCAGATACATGGCATTATGTGCTGTATGTGGGGCCACAAGTCACTATAAGTCCCGATACTGCAGATACATGGCATTATGTGCTGTATATGAGGCCACAAGTCACTATAAGTCCCAGTACTGCAGATACACGGCATTATGTGCTGTATGTGAGGCCACAAGTCACTATAAGTCCCAGTACTGCAGATACATGGCATTATGTGCTGTATGTGAGGCCACAAGTCACTATAAGTCCCGATACTGCAGATACATGGCATTATGTGCTGTATGTGGGGCCACAAGTCACTATAAGTCCCGATACTGCAGATACATGGCATTATGTGCTGTATATGAGGCCACAAGTCACTATAAGTCCCAGTACTGCAGATACATGGCATTATGTGCTGTATGTGGGGCCACAAGTCACTATAAGTCCCGATACTGCAGATACATGGCATTATGTGCTGTATGTGGGGACACAAGTCACTATAAGTCCCAGTACTGCAGATACACGGCATTATGTGCTGTACGTGGGGCCACAAGTCACTATAAGTCCCAGTACTGCAGATACATGACATTATGTGCTGTACGTGGGGCCACAAGTCACTATAAGTCCCAGTACTGCAGATACATGGCATTATGTGCTGTATGTGGGGCCACAAGTCACTATAAGTCCCGATACTGCAGATACATGGCATTATGTGCTGTATGTGGGGCCACAAGTCACTATAAGTCCCAGTACTGCAGATACATGGCATTATGTGCTGTATGTGGGGCCACAAGTCACTATAAGTCCCAGTACTGCAGATACATGGCATTATGTGCTGTATGTGGGGCCACAAGTCACTATAAGTCCCAGTACTGCAGATACATGGCATTATGTGCTGTATGTGGGGCCACAAGTCACTATAAGTCCCGATACTGCAGATACATGGCAGTATGTGCTGTATGTGGGGCCACAAGTCACTAGTCCGAGTACTGCAGATACATGGCATTATGTGCTGTATGTGGGGCCACAAGTGACTATAAGTCCCGATACTGCAGATACATGGCATTATGTGCTGTATGTGGGGCCACAAGTCACTAGTCCGAGTACTGCAGATACACGGCATTATGTGCTGTATGTGGGGCCACAAGTCACTATAAGTCCCGATACTGCAGATACATGGCATTATGTGCTGTATGTGGGGCCACAAGTCACTAGTACTGCAGATACATGGCATTATGTGCTGTATGTGGGGCCACAAGTGACTATAAGTCCCGATACTGCAGATACATGGCAGTATGTGCTGTATGTGGGGCCACAAGTCACTAGTCCGAGTACTGCAGATACATAGCATTATGTGCTGTATGTGGGGCCACAAGTCACTATAAGTCCCGATACTGCAGATACATGGCATTATGTGCTGTATGTGGGGCCACAAGTCACTAGTCCGAGTACTGCAGATACATGGCATTATGTGCTGTATGTGGAGCCACAAGTGACTATAAGTCCCGATACTGCAGATATATGGCATTATGTGCTGTATGTGGGGCCACAAGTCACTATAAGTCCCGATACTGCAGATACATGGCATTATGTGCTGTATGTGGGGCCACAAGTCACTATAAGTCCCGATACTGCAGATACATGGCATTATGTGCTGTATGTGGGGCCACAAGTCACTATAAGTCCCAGTACTGCAGATACACGGCATTATGTGCTGTATGTGGGGCCACAAGTCACTATAAGTCCCAGTACTGCAGATACATGGCATTATGTGCTGTATGTGGGGCCACAAGTCACTATAAGTCCCAGTACTGCAGATACACGGCATTATGTGCTGTATGTGGGGCCACAAGTCACTATAAGTCCCAGTACTGCAAATACATGGCATTATGTGCTGTATGTGGGGCCACAAGTCACTATAAGTCCCAGTACTGCAGATACACGGCATTATGCGCTGTATGTGGGGCCACAAGTCACTATAAGTCCCGATACTGCAGATACATGGCATTATGTGCTGTATGTGGGGCCACAAGTCACTATAAGTCCCGATACTGCAGATACATGGCATTATGTGCTGTATGTGGGGCCACAAGTCACTATAAGTCCCAGTACTGCAGATACACGGCATTATGTGCTGTATGTGGGGCCACAAGTCACTATAAGTCCCAGTACTGCAGATACATGGCATTATGTGCTGTATGTGGGGCCACAAGTCACTATAAGTCCCAGTACTGCAGATACACGGCATTATGTGCTGTATGTGGGGCCACAAGTCACTATAAGTCCCAGTACTGCAGATACATGGCATTATGTGCTGTATGTGGGGCCACAAGTCACTATAAGTCCCAGTACTGCAGATACACGGCATTATGTGCTGTATGTGGGGCCACAAGTCACTATAAGTCCCAGTACTGCAGATACACTGCATTATGTGCTGTATGTGGGGCCACAAGTCACTATAAGTCCCGATACTGCAGATACACGGCATTATGTGCTGTATGTGGAGCCACAAGTGACTATAAGTCCCGATACTGCAGATATATGGCATTATGTGCTGTATGTGGGGCCACAAGTCACTATAAGTCCCGATACTGCAGATATATGGCATTATGTGCTGTATGTGGGGCCACAAGTCACTAGTCCGAGTACTGCAGATACATGGCCTTATGTGTTGTCTGTATTGCCACAAGTCACTATAAGTCCCAGCATAGCAGCCTGTGGATACACGGCATTAAGTGTTGTATGGAGCACAAGTCATTATCAGTCCCAGCATTGTAATTTGTGAATACACGGCATAATGTGATGTATGTGAGGCCACAAGTCACTATAAGTCCCAGTATTGCAGTCTGCAGATATACAGCGTTATGTGCTGTATGTGGAGCCGTAAGTCACTACAAGTCCAAGTGTGTAATGCTGCTCTGTCCTCAGCATCTATATACACTGAATTATTAAAGTGTGTGACCCCCACATCTCACCTACGTTACACCTCCAGTTTTTGTGATATCCTATAGACATTAATATGGAGTTGGTCCTCACTTTTGCAGATATAACATCTCAGACTTTTCTCAGAAAGTTTTCTACAAGATTTTTTATTTTGTCTGAGGGAATGTTTGGCTCTTCATCCAGAATAGCATTTATGAGGTCAGACACTGATGTTGGGAAGAGGGGGTGAGTAAAGGGCCAAGGCTGACCCCTGGAAAACAAGCTCATAGCATTATCCTCCTCCACTAAACTTCATAGGAGGAACAAAGCAGATAACGATCACCAAACCTAGATTCATCCTTCAGATAGGGGGATGTGAGCCATCACTCGCAAAACACGTTTTCACTACTTCAGAGTCCAGTGCTGGCGGCTTTACACCACTCCATCCAACCATCCAACGCTGCTTGGTGATGTAAGGCTGCAAGTAGCTGCTCGGCCATGAAACTACCAGCAGGAGCACAAGGCTTGTACTGATGATATGAATTGTGGTGCTGTGCGATAGTCATGGGCGAGTTGTTGCTCCCTGACACCCCGGCAGATTACATGAAAGATGAGGTCTTGACTAGATAAGTGCGTTGATGTTGTAGGCTGCATGAGGATGGTTTCGGACAGCCAGGACCAGATGACGCCATAGTAAAAAATGGAGAAAAAACATTTTCTCGACAGTCCTTCGATGTCAACATTTAAATAATACAGAGTATCCTTAAGTTCAACTTCTGACACATCTGGGATGTTCCTCACCTAACTTCAGCAAAACCAAGTTTAGCTCCACGGTGCAGTCCATTCTCCCCTCCCTTAGGTTCCACGTCTCATTTTCCTCGTAGAGGAGGGGGTTTTGCCAATATGGCGGGATTTAAGCTTCAAGCTTTCAGATGTTTAGGGAAACTCTCGCCCCGGCACAATTTCTTGTCTCGTGTGGTTTTCTATTTTGGCCTGTTACTTTTGAAGCTGTAAGCTATTTGGGGCCTGATTGCTAAGAGTCCTTCTATCCGGACCATTATCATTAGGTTACCGCGATACGAAGGTCGGTCCCTAGACCTGATACTGTCCCTTACTCTGTATTTCAGTCACTTACTTTGGATCACGCTATCCTGGTTCCAGTCTCCTTACTCCTGTCTGCCATTGGTCACACATTGCATGCGATCTTGACAACCATTCAGACCATAGATCTGCTATAGTCACAAGCTGGGTCTAACTGATTCTCTCAAAGGAAACTGTCTCCCTCCCTACAAATTAACGCCTCCTGCCATAGGCAACCACAAGGAGTCCTGGAAATAAATGGATCCTACATTTGAGGCTGTTCAGGGACCTAAGAACTGTCCCTGTCGAGGGATGCAACTGTCACAAAAAGGGCCTCCAATCATCCAACTCCATCTTTCACTTTTTTAACAGATGTTTACCCATTGTGTTCATACCTAAAGCGGGCTTTACATGCTACGATATCGTTAATTAATTATCGTCGGGGTCACGGTGTTTGTGACGCACATCCGGCTTCATTAACGAGATCGCAGCGTGTGACACATATGAGCGACCTTAAACGATCGCAAAAGCGGTCAAAATCGTTTGCCGCAGAGAGGTCGTCCTGGAACAAAAAAGCATTTTCTGCTTATTAGCGATGTTGTTCCTCGTTCCTGCGGCACCACACATCGCTGTGTGTGACACCACAGGAGCGACGAACATCTCCTTACCTGCCTCCACCGGCAATGAGGAAGGAAGGTGGGCGGGATGCTACATCCCGCTCATCTCCGCCCCTCCGCTTCTATTGGACGTCTGCCATGTGACGTCGCTGTGACGCTGCACGAACCGCCCCTTTAGAAAGGAGGCGGTTCGCCGGCCAGAGCGACGTCGCAGAGCAGGTAAGTACGTGTGACGCTGCTGTAGCAATAATGTTCGCTACGGCAGCGATCACCACATATCGGCCGTATGACGGGGGCGGGTGCTATTGCGCTCGACATCGCCAGCAAATGATAGCGATGTTGCAGCGTGTATAGCCCGCTTTAGTCTCTTTAGACCAAGCTCGCCATACACAAATGGCTGAGTGGGCTCCCTGGAACATGTATATCACAGCTGTATGGGCTGTTACCTCTGGCAGTCCCCGAAGTCTTCTCCTCCGAGGAACAATGGAGACTCAAGGCAGTCTCCCCACTGCTACTTCACTAGCAGACCCCCGAATGGGGGGTGTCACAACCTCTGGGGAGAGTTTTTCTACTCGAGGCTGTACTATTGCAGGCTGCCCTCCAGCCTCCGGGATGGTTTGTACCCTGGTTATGACTATCGCATACCATCCCTGAGGGCCGTTCTCCTTCAAAAACTGGACCCTTTGGCCAGGCTACACACTAGGACCACAACAGTGGGAGCTGACACTCACATAGGCCTTGTCCAAGGTTCTTTCCTCCACCACAAAGCCAAAACTTGCCCATGGTTGTAGTATATCACCACTCTCTGGGTCATCCACTGCGCATGGTCTTCCTGACCAGGGCTATCCAGCTTGGGCTCGCACCCACTCCTCTATCTCTTACTTTCTCCAGATTACATCTATGATTCATTGCACCCTGGTAGTGAACGGCTTCCCTCCTGAGTTCGGGGCTTCCTCCAGAGTTAGGATTTCCTGCGGGGTCGACGCTTGCACTGGTCTGAAAGCTTACAGTGAGGTTGATGAAATTCCCACCAGCACCAGGGCCCACAAAGCTTTCAGTTGCACGGCCCATCCGTGGGTCAGGGGCCAAGCCGGATTGTAGGTCTCACCTTCAAACTCGGACACGGGGTCAGGAGACCAGGTGACCTTCTTCGCCAAGCTACTTGGTCTTATCTCCTCCAACAATTGAGCCATCAGCCACTGCACCCACACAGACCCGATCTTCAGCCCTACTCAGGCCACCACCAACTCATACTCCCTGGACAGGAACTTCCCCTCCACCATCACAAACTCCTGCTTCCTCTCACAAAATAGCACTGTACCTCTCACCCCTTGGTGTCCTACATCACAGCTTCACCTTTCATGAGGTAGGGTCTCTTCCGGCTCACAATCCTGTTTCTTTCAGGTTCAGGTCTCTCCCATTTTTTACTGTCATTCTGCAACGGATGGACCTTCTTTCATCACCTTGCCGTATGAAGGTGGGCACTCTTCAACACAGGCCACCTCCTCCAGGCGCGGCACTCCCTCTGGTAGGTGTAGCCTCTTGGGGGCCAACAAGATATTCGCACCTTCTTTGATGATGACCACGACAGACGCAACCCTCATTCTGCACTGTGCCACTACCGCCAATTTACAATCTGTACTTAGCGCCATCATGTAGCTCATATCATTCGCCATCTTCCATGTGGCTTGGGCCTTCCCCGCTTAAAGAGGATCTTCTGGTGGCAAGGTTTGATCCTGCCAACTACGCCAAGTGTAATGTGACGCGGAGATGTAGTCTTGGGTGAGTCTCCATGACGCCCCAGCCTGTTACATGAAAGATGAGGTACTATCTGGGGTGTTGGTGTTGATGTCAAAGAGGTGCTACACCTGTGTAGGCCACATGATATCGATGGTTTCTGTAGGCCACATGAGGCCGATGGTTTTGGCAGCCCAGGACCGGATGAAACCATACTCAGAAACGGAGACCAGCAGTTCTTTAAAAACAACATAAAAGCTTTACTTGACAGTCCTTTGACATCAACTACACACCAGGTAGCGGGTACACAACTCCTGTACATTTCAGTAACACAGTATATCTTTAAGCACACCTTCTTCTGACACATGTGTGATGTTCCTTTTCTCACAGGTACACCTAACTTCAGCACAACCCAGCTTAGCTACATGGTGCAGTCCACGGAAACCATTCTACCCTGCCTGGGTTTCTTTCTCTCATTGTGCCCGTAGAGGATGGGGTTTTGCCAATATGGCCGAGGGGGAGAGTTACGGCGCTATTTTGTGTGAGGGAGCAGAAATGCGTGATGACGGAGTGGAGGTTCCTGTCCAGAGAGTGGGAGTTGGTGGTGGCTTGAGTAGGCCCGAAGATAGAGTGCATGCAGGTGCAGTGGCTCATGACTCATGACTTAAGACTGGGTGGCTTGGTGGAGGTCACGTGTTCTCCTGAGCCCACGTCTGAATCAGAAGCTAAGACCTACATTCCGGCTTGGCCCCTGACCCACAGATGGGCTGTGTGACTGATAGCTTTGTGCGCCCGGGTGCTTTCCGATGCTTGAGAAATTCCCGCCTGGGACAGTCTCTTATCTCGTGTGCTTTTCTGTTTTGGTCTGTTCCCTTAGAAGCTGTAAGCCATTCTGGGCCTAACTGCTAGAAGTCCCTCTATCCAGACGTGGGTCTCTGGACCTGACGCTTTCCCTTATTCTGTATTACGCTTACTTAGTTTAGGTAATGCAATCCTGGTTCCAGACTCCTTACTCCTGTCTGCCGCAGATCACCCACTGCATGCAGCCTTGACAACTGCTCAGATCATAGATCTGCTATACGCTGGGCTCTAACTGAATCTCTTGAAGTAAACCGTCTCTCTCCCTACATACTAACCCCACCTACTATGATCTGGTCCCAATGTTAACTATTTCATACTCTTATGCTAACAGAACCACATACTACATTACAATTCACATTGCATTACCTTCACTATACACAGGAGATAATACACATTACACTTCACATGACAGTACTGCGATTGGGGTCTTCAGGGGGACACAACAACCAGTCCACCTCCTTACATTAATACCAGTGGAGGTTTGGACTCTGCAGTTATGGAATCAGCAGCACAATGGTTACCTTTATGCACTATGGCCCTGATTCACAAGCAACCTCCAGGTACACTAACAACTCAGCATTACATTGATTTGGTCGTGGTACCAGTGGTGCTCCCATTTTTCAAAACTGTCTACACGACAACGCCAGGTGGTATGTTGCTTGTGCTTATGTGAGCAACCCACATGGTCTAAACGTGCTACCATTGTCTGCAGCATCTCCAGACTTGTCTCCTGTTGAGCACATCTATGACATAATTGCTCGGCAATGGCAAAGGGAGCTGCCAGCAGCAGATCTTGATAATTTGCACAAGTGAATTTAGTGCAGCAGAACATTCCTCAGTCAACCATTAATAACCTCACTGCTAGGAATTCTGCACGAGGTGCTCATATTCCATACTGAGGAAATCTGATGTTTAGAAACTTCTGTTTCCATTTTGCTGGGTTAATAACTGCTGTTAACAAAATAGAATATATTAACATTCCCGAGATAGAATGTATAAATAGAATATATTAACGCCCGGGATAGTAACTGTCTCTCTGTTTCTCTCCCATTCTCTGTCTGTCTCCCCCTCTGTATATATCTCTCTCTCTATCTTTGTCTGTCTGTCTCTTTCCCTGTCTGTCTCTGACTGTCTGTCTCTTTCTCTGTCTGTCTCAATCTCTTTCCCTGTCTGTCAGTCTATCTATCTCTTTCCTTGTCTGTCTATCTCTGTCACTTTCCCTGTCTGTCTCTTTACCTCTCTTTCCCTGTCTGTCTCTTTCCCTGTCAGTCTGTCTCTTTGTCTGTCTCTTTGTGTCTGTCTCTTACCCTGTCTATGTCTGTTTCTTACCCTGTCTGTCTCTTTCCCTGTCTGTGTCCGTCTCTTTCCCTGGCTGCATTGTGACACGCCAACATTCCATATAAGGGAGTGGCTGCGCATTCTTCTGAAGTTCTGGCTGCACTGTGGCTCCCAGCTCCATTCGCTTTAATGGAGGCAGTTTTTTTGGTGAATATCTGTAAAGAGCGGGGTTAAAATTTCCCCTCAAAACATAGCCTATGACGCTCTCTGGGTCCAGAAGTGTGAGTGTGCAAAATTTTCTGGCTGTAGCTGACATACACACACACACACATACACACACATTCAGCTTGATATATTAGATATATATATATATATATATATATATATATATATATATATATACACACACACACATATACTGCTCAAACAATTAAAGGGAACACTAAAATACCATTTTGTTGTTTGTGTTCCCTTTATTTTTTTGAGATTATATCTATATATATAATTGCCTTATTCTGTCTGTCTGTCTGTCTTGCTCCAAAATTGTGTCCTTACGGTGACACAAAGCTGATTGGCGGCTGGGTTCGCCATGGCCCCGAAGGGATTGGCCGCTCGCCCAGGCTGCGCCCCCACACGGATTGGCCGGCCGCTCGCCCAGGCTCCGCCCCCCCCACAGATTGGCCTCTCGCCCCGCCCGGCACCCTGCAGGCATTGGCAACTCGGCCACGCCTAGCCCCCCTCACGCAATGCACGCTAGCTCTGGCCCCGCCCCCCCCACGCATTCCCCCAACCGACACGGTCACGGAGCCACGACTCCCAGGTGAGTACTGTACCCCCGGGAGCCCACATCAGCGTACGCCGCAAACCCAGCCGACACATACCCTCGCATTGCTGGGGCTGGCCGGCGTATGCTGGTGTGGGCTCCCGTGCGAGCAGTGGACGAGATACGCTGGTGACCATGGTAGCATAGTTACCAGCGCATCAAGGTCCTGCAGCGGCGGAACATACACACACGCACACACATAACAACACACACACACACACACATCAGATCACACTCACTCTCACACACACCTCACACACACATCACACACACATCACATCGCATCCACACACTCACAACATCCTGGGATATCGCTTGCTTCTCGGCGCCGATACTGTGCTGTGAGCTTCCAGGACCTGCCGGAGGATCACATGGCCAGAAGCATGTGGTATCTCCGGATGTTGTGAGTGTGAGCGCGTATGTGCAATATCATCAGTGTGTGTGTGAGTGAGTGTATGCGATCGGGTGTGTGTGAGTGTATGCGAGAGAAGAGAGGCTGGGGGAGGCTGAGGCTGGGGTAGGCTGGAAGGAGAGAGGCTGATGCTGGGGACAGAAAAGGCTGATGCTGGGAGGAGAGAGGCTGATCCTGGGGAAGGCTGGGAGGGGGAGGGGGGAGGCTGAGAGAAGAGAGGCTGATGCTGGGGGAGGCTGAGGCTGGGGTAGGCTAGGCTGATCCTGGGGAAGGCTGGGAGGGGGGAGGCTGAGAGAAGAGAGGCTGGGGGAGGCTGAGGCTGGGGTAGGCTGGAAGGAGAGAGGCTGATGCTGGGGACAGAAAAGGCTGATGCTGGGAGGAGAGAGGCTGATGCTGGGAGGAGAGAGGCTGATGCTGCGGGCAGAGAGGCTGATGCTGCGGGCAGAGGGGCTGATGCTGGTGCAGCAGGGGGGGATGGAGCACGATGGGGGGTGCGCAGCATGGGGGATGGAGCACGATGGGGAGTGCGCAGCATGGGGGATGGACCACGTTTGGGAGTGCGCAGCATGGGGCATGGAGCACATTTGGGAGTGCGCAGCATGGCGGATGGACCACGTTTGGGAGTGCGCAGCATGGGGGATGGAGCACATTTGGGAGTGCGCAGCATGGCGGATGAACCACGTTTGGGAGTGCGCAGCATGGCGGATGGAGCACGTTTGGGAGTGCGCAGCATGGCGAATGGACCACGTTTGGGAGTGCGCAGCATAGCGGATGGACCACGTTTGGGAGTGCGCAGCATGGCGGATGGAACACGTTTGGGAGTGCGCAGCATGGGGGATGCAGCACGATGGGGAGTGCGCAGTATGGCGGATGGAGCACGTTTGGGAGTGCGCAGCATGGCGGATGGAGCACGATGGGGGGTGCGCAGCATGGGGGATGGAGCACGATGGGAGGTGCATACCTCCCCCCAACACACACACGCGCGCACTGCACAACACACCACACACTGGGAACCACAAACACCGCCCTACACAGACACCCACACACACAGACAACGCCGCACACACACAACACCCAACACACAAACACCGCGGCATACATAAATATACGCACATACCGCACAACACACACATTGCACAAAACATACCTCCCCCCAAAACACACCACACAAACCGCGCAACACACACACAACGCTCCACAAACAACGCAACACACGCAAGACACATACAACACCGCTCTCACCTCCCGCCACACCCAGACAACACCCAGAACATGTACAGCGCCTACACAAACACTTGGCAACTACACACAACAACATCTAATATATATATATATATATATAAAACAAAAATCATACATTAACTACACAATAAATTCTAGAATACCCGATGCTTTAGAATCGGGCCACCTTCTAGTATATATATATATATATATATATATATATATATATATATACACATGCACATACACACACACACATACTGTATATACACACACACGCATATATAAATGCTTTGACTAATTTTGCTGCAGGCTCGCTCTGCTAGCCAGCAACCACTCCATCAATGCGACTCAGGGCATCCGATTGTAAGTCTAGATCCCTGTGTGGTGGTTAACCCCTTTATGACATATGATGTACATTTACGTCATATGCTATGTCTCTGACTTTGATCTTTCCCGGCAGATAATTGGTGAATTAATTAGCCATCAGCTGCCTCTAAGAGCCACAGGTGGATTGGAGCTCTGCCCGCAGAAGTACATTTTTGAAAGGGGCATTTAACAGGCGCTAACAGTGAGACCACATCATTCTATGTGCCTATCAGCGCAAAAAAACAAAAACGGGAAAAAAAAAAAAAAGCCTGGTAGGTAAAAGGTTACAGGGTGAAGATCGTGGTTCCTGTGGGAACTTTTAGCTGGAATGTTTTGAGCCAAATTTGTTCAAAGTAGCATTTTTTGGACCGACTGCTTCTGTGAGGCTTTACAATAGAAACTTGAGAAAGCAAGTGTTTTCCTGGTCAGAAGTAACCTCAGCCCAGCACAGATCACTAGTGGCAATCTTGAAGGAGGCAGGCTGTCAACCTAGTTCATTAAATAGGAGCGTCTCCTTGTGATGTTCAATCACTAGGTGTCGCTAGATACAACTGGTAGAGATGTAGTCAAACAAGCTGGGGAATGTGATTTTCAATCACTAGGTGTCACTAGATAAAACTAGTAGAGGAGAAGTCAAACAAGCCAAGGGTCAGGAGTCACGAGATCACGTATGGAACACAGGGAGAAAGCGGAGGCGAGGTCAGGGTACGAGCCAGAGGTCAGGAGCCAGGAATCACGCATGGAACAAAGTGAGAAAGCGGAGCCAAGGTCAGGGTACGAGCCAGAGGTCAGGAGCCAGGAAGTCGCGCATGGAACACAGTGAGAAAGCGGAGCCAAGGTCAGGGTACGAGCCAGAGGTCAGGAGCCAGGAAAGTTATGTGTGGAACACAGGGAGAAAGCGAAGCCAAGGTCAAGATACGAGTTGTTAGTCAGGAGCCAGAAAGTCACATATAGAACACAGGGTGAAAATTAAGGTGAGGTCAGGGTACGAGCCGGAGTTCAGGAGCCAGGAAGTCAAATATGGAACACATTGAGGAAGCAGAGCCAAGGTCAGGGTACTAGCCGGAGGTCAGGAGCCATGAAGTCACATATGGAACACAGGGAGAAGAAGGGAATTTTGTTACTTACCGTAAATTCCTTTTCTTCTAGCTCCTATTGGGAGACCCAGACGATTGGGTGTATAGCTACTGCCTCCGGAGGCCACACAAAGCATTACACTAAAAAGTGTAAGGCCCCTCCCCTTCTGGCTATACACCCCCAGTGGGATCACTGGCTCACCAGTTTTAGTGCAAAAGCAAGAAGGAGGAAAGCCAATAACTGGTTTAAACAAATTCACTCCGAGTAACATCGGAGAACTGAAAAACCGTTCAACATGAACAACATGTGTACCCGAAAAAACCCAAAAATCCCGAAGGACAACAGGGCGGGTGCTGGGTCTCCCAATAGGAGCTAGAAGAAAAGGAATTTACGGTAAGTAACAAAATTCCCTTCTTCTTCGTCGCTCCATTGGGAGACCCAGACGATTGGGACGTCCAAAAGCTGTCCCTGGGTGGGTAAAGAAATACCTTATGTTAGAGCTGCGAAGACAGCCCTCCCCTACGGGGAGGCAACTGCCGCCTGCAGGACTCTTCTACCTAGGCTGGCGTCCGCCGAAGCATAGGTATGCACCTGATAATGTTTGGTGAAAGTGTGCAGACTCGACCAGGTAGCTGCCTGGCACACCTGTTGAGCCGTAGCCTGGTGTCGTAATGCCCAGGACGCACCCACGGCTCTGGTTGAATGGGCCTTCAGCCCTGATGGAACCGGAAGCCCAGCAGAACGGTAGGCTTCAAGAATCGGTTCTTTGATCCATCGAGCCAGGGTGGCTTTGGAAGCCTGCGACCCTTTGCGCTTCCCAGCGACAAGGACAAAGAGTGCCTCGGAGCGGCGCAGGGGCGCCGTGCGGGAAATGTAGATTCTGAGTGCTCTCACCAGATCTAACAAATGTAAATCCTTCTCATACCGATGAACTGCATGAGGACAAAAAGAAGGCAAAGAGATATCCTGATTAAGATGAAAAGAGGATACCACCTTCGGGAGAAACTCCTGAATGGGGCGCAGCACTACCTTGTCCTGGTGGAAGACCAGGAAGGGAGCCTTGGATGATAGCGCTGCTAGCTCAGACACTCTCCGAAGAGATGTGATCGCTACCCGAAAAGCCACTTTCTGTGATAGTCTAGAAAGTGAACCCTCCCTCAGAGGCTCGAAGGGCGGCTTCTGGAGGGCAACTAGTACCCTGTTCAGATCCCATGGATCTAACGGCCGCTTGTACGGGGGTACAATATGACAAACCCCCTGCAGGAACGTGCGCACCTTAGGAAGTCGTGCTAGACGCTTCTGAAAAAGGACGGATAGCGCCGAGACTTGCCCTTTAAGGGAGCCGAGCGACAAACCTTTTTCTAACCCAGATTGCAGGAAAGAAAGAAGGTAGGCAATGCAAATGGCCAGGGAGACAGTCCCTGAGCGGAGCACCAGGATAAGAATATCCTCCACGTTCTGTGGTAGATCTTAGCGGACGTGGGCTTCCTAGCCTGTCTCATGGTGGCAACGACCCCTTGGGATAATCCTGAAGACCCTAGGATCCAGGACTCAATGGCCACACAGTCAGGTTCAGGGCCGCAGAATTCCGATGGAAAAACGGCCCTTGGGACAGTAAGTCTGGTCGGTCTGGTAGTGCCCACGGTTGGCCGACCGTGGGATGCCACAGATCCGGATACCACGCCCTCCTTGGCCAGTCTGGGGCGACGAGTATGACGCGGCTGCAGTCGGATCTGATCTTGCGTAGCACTCTGGGCAAGAGTGCCAGAGGTGGAAACACATAAGGGAGCCGGAACTGCGACCAATCTTGCACTAAGGCGTCTGCCGCCAGAGCTCTGTGATCGCGAGACCGTGCTATGAAGTTGTTGTGCCTAGACGCCATTAGGTCGACGTCCGGCCTTCCCCAGCGGCGACAGATTTCCTGAAACACGTCCGGGTGAAGGGACCATTCCCCTGCGTCCATGCCCTGGCGACTGAGGAAGTCTGCTTCCCAGTTTTCTACGCCGGGGATGTGAACTGCGGATATGGTGGAGGCCGTGGCTTCCACCCACATCAGAATCCGCCGGACTTCCTGGAAGGCTTGCCGACTGCGTGTCCCACCTTGGTGATTGATGTATGCCACCGCTGTGGAGTTGTCCGACTGAATTCGGATCTGCTTTCCTTCCAGCCACTGCTGGAAGGCTAGTAGGGCAAGATACACTGCTCTGATTTCCAGAACATGGATCTGAAGGGTGGACTCCTGCTGAGTCCACTTACCCTGAGCCCTGTGGTGGAGAAAAAACTGCTCCCCACCCTGACAGACTCGCGTCTGTCGTGACCACCGCCCAAGACGGTGGTAGGAAGGATCTTCCCTGTGATAATGAGGTGGGAAGAAGCCACCATTGCAGAGAGTCCTTGGCCGTCTGTGAAAGGGATACTTTCCTGTTCAGGGATGTTGACTTCCCGTCCCATTGGCGGAGAATGTCCCATTGAAGTGGACGCAGATGAAACTGCGCAAACGGAACCGCCTCCATTGCCGCCACCATCTTCCCGAGGAAGTGCATGAGGCGTCTTAAGGAGTGCGACTGACCTTGAAGGAGAGTCTGCACCCCAGTCTGTAGTGACCGCTGCTTGTCCAGCGGAAGCTTCACTATCGCTGAGAGGGTATGAAACTCCATGCCAAGATACGTTAGTGATTGGGTCGGTGACAGGTTTGACTTTGAGAAGTTGATGATCCACCCGAACGTCTGGAGAGTCTCCAGCGCAACATTCAGGCTGAGTTGGCATGCCTCTTGAGAGGGTGCCTTGACAAGTAGATCGTCCAAGTAAGGGATCACAGAGTGTCCCTGTGAGTGCAAGACTGCTACCACTGCCGCCATGACCTTGGTGAACACCCGTGGGGGTGTCGCCAGACGGAATGGCAGAGCTACGAACTGAAGATGGTCGTCTCCTATCACGAAGCGTAGAAAACAGTGGTGCTCTGTAGCAATCGGCACGTGGAGATAAGCATGTTTATGTCTATTGATGCTAGGAAATTTCCTTGAGACATTGAGGCAATGACGGAGCGGAGGGTTTCATCCGGAACCGCCTGGCCTCCACGTGCTTGTTGAGCAGTTTTAGGTCCAGAACGGAACGGAAAGAGCCATCCTTTTTTGGTACCACAACCAGATTGGAGGAAAACCGTGTGTTGTTCCTGAAGAGGAACAGGGATTACCACTCCTTCTGCCTGCAGAAGAGCATCGGCTCGGTGGGGAGGTGGGGACGTTCTGAAGAACCGAGTCGGAGGACGAGAACAGAACTCTGTCCTGTGCACGTGGGCACAATGTCCCTCACCCACCGGTCTGTGACCTGTGGCAGCTAAATGTCGCCAAAGGCGAGCAAGTCTGCCATCAACCTCGGATGCGGAGAGATGAGAGAGCTGAGAGTCATGAGGAGACCGCCTTGGTAGCGGTTCCTCCGGCTGCCTTCCTTGGGCGTGATTGAGCCCGGCCGGAAGCTGAGCCCCTCTGAGGCTTTTCAGCCCTTTTGTACGAGGACAATTGGGACCTGCCCGAGCTTGGGAAGGGCCGAAACCTCGACTGTCCTTCCAGGACAGCATTCATAGGGTAAGTCGCAATGCAGACATTGCGAGGTTACGGACGCCCCTGCGGCACAGATGTACATGTGCTCAAGACCAGCTGCACAAGAACAGCTGAAAAGCTTAGGGTGCCCATACGGCTGTGAATGCCGGAGCAACCGACACGCCGATAGCCTCATAGACAGATTCCAACCAGAGTCCATCTGTCTGTCAATGGCATCTTTAAGTGAAGTCCCATCTCTACTGCAACTATGGCTCTAGCCGCAAGCCTGGAGATTGGAGAATCCACCTTTGGACCCTGGGTCCAGCGCTTGACCACGTCAGGGGGAAAGGGATAACGTGTATCCTTAATACGTTTGGAGAAAACGCTTATCTGGTAAGCGTGGTGTTCCTGGACTGCTTCTCTGAAGTCAGCGTGGCCAGAAAAAAACTCAATATACGTTTGAGCTACTGAAATGGGACTTCTCCTGCTGTAAAGCTGACTCCTCCAATGGGGGAGCTGAGGGAGAAAGATCCAACATTCCATTGATGGACGCTATAGGATCATTCCTTATGGCGTCACCATCCGGTGTATCCGGATTGAGAGCGGTGTCAGGATCAAAGTCCTGATGAGCTACGTCTGCCTCATCATACAGAGAGTCTTCCTGGGACCCCCCCTGAGCACCGATTTTATTCCAAATGAGGGTGGCCAGGGAGCAATGATCCAGATTGCCCATGGCCTGTCCGGACTGCAAGTCTCTATCCCATTGCAACTCCGTCCCTGTCCTTGGACAGGGTTGACAGATGGTTCCTTTGGCCACGTCTAGTAGAGACCCCGGCTGACCAAGTGCTACAGGGGAGCATTGCACACAATGGGGTTCAGTGCCGTGGAACAGTATCACATGCAGTAAAGACAGCATCGAAAGCCTGTGTTGCTTATATGCTGCTGCCGGCTAGCCATCTAGGATATAGAGCCAAGAATGGCGACCGTACAGTGCAATGTATAGCATACAAGCATAAAGTACAAATGAACACTGCAGCACATGCAGTACAAGCAGCATAGAAAGCCTGTGCCTTGGCACCCCTGCTTTTCTGCTGCTGTAGACTAGCCATCTAGGGGAATATAGCCCAGAATAGCGACCATACAGTGCAATGTATAGCATACAAGCATAAGTACAAATGAACACGGCAACACCTGCAATACAAGCAGCATAGAAAAAACCTGTGCCTCAGCACCCTTGCTTTTCTGCTGCTGTAGTCTAGCCATTCTAGGCGAATATAGCCAAGACTAGCGACCGTACAGTGCAGTGTATAGCATACAAGCATAAATACACATGAACACCTCAGTACATGCAATACAAGCAGCATAGAAAGCCTGTGCCTTAGCACCCCTGCTTTCCTGCTGCTGATGTGTCGCCATCTAAGAGGGCATATAGCCAAAAATAGCGACCTATGCAGTGTAAGCATAAAATACAAATGGACAACTGCGGTATTTAGTGGGGTCAGCACTTCAGGTGCCGCTTACCGCCCGCCTATAAGCGGGTGTGTGGTCGCCCTAGTCCTGTGCCTGGTGCCCAGAGTCCGATCTCTCAGCTCGGACTGCAGGAATGGCTGCCGGCGTCCTTCTCCAGCTCGTGCGAGTAGGGGCGGGCCGTGGGCGTGCCCCCAAGTCAGAGCGGGAAACCGGCGTCCCACAGTGTCCAGTGAGAGGGCTGGAGCATGTAAATAAGGCTCCAGCCCTCGGCGCTGCTGATTGTACAGCGTCTCTCCCCTACCCTGATTGACAGGGTGGGGGCGGGAACGAAGCGGAGCTAGGCCGCAAAAGCCGGGGACTGGATTTATAAGCGCCGCCGCCGTAAAAGCGCGGTCGGCGCTAAGTCCCCGGCGCACTACAAGTCCCAGCCGCGCCGCCGCTCCCGGAGCGTCCGGCGCGGTAGTTCCCCATAAATAAAGTCACTCAGCTAGGCTGCAGTGACTGTAACCCTTTACTGTCCCCGGCGCACTAGCACACCCAGCAAGTCTGGAGTGTGCGGTGCCTGTGTGTACGGGGACACAGAGTACCTGAATGGTGCAGGGCCATGTCCCTGAACGGCACTCCCGCTCCACATCCAGCAGGTTCAATGGGTCTGTGGATGGAGCCCGGCCTCAGGGCTTTGGGGCCGGTAAGATCCCACTTCCTCAGAGCCCCTCAGGGGGATGGGGAAGGAAAACAGCATGTGGGCTCCAGCCGCCGTACCAGCAATAGGTACCTCAACCTTACAAACCACCAGTGGGGTGAGAAGGGAGCATGCTGGGGGCCCCATATGGGCCCTCTTTTCTTCCATCCGATATAGTCAGCAGCTACTGCTGACTAAACAGTGGAGCTATGCGTGGATGTCTGACCTCCTTCGCACAAAGCCGAAAACTGGTGAGCCAGTGATCCCACTGGGGGTGTATAGCCAGAAGGGGAGGGGCCTTACACTTTTTAGTGTAATGCTTTGTGTGGCCTCCGGAGGCAGTAGCTATACACCCAATCGTCTGGGTCTCCCAATGGAGCGACGAAGAAAACGAAGCCAAAGTCAGAGTACGAGCTGGAGGTCAGGAGCCAGGAAGTCATGTATGGAACACAGAGAAAGTGGAGCCAAGGTCAGGGTACTAGCCGGAGGTCAGTAACCAGGGGGTAACGTCAGAGTCAGGGGCATGGGTGGAGAAGGGTAACTAAGGTCCGGGGTCGAGAGACAAGATCAGAACAGTACACTTACAGGAACCAGAAGCACCTGCTGCAGAACAGGAACTATGACTGGCAGCGTTCTAGGTGAGGTGGCTCCCTATTAAAGCAGAACAATAACATGGAATGAGGCTCCTGTGAACAGACCCCTCCCAGTACCAACGCAGGACCCGAGGCCGGGAAACAACAAGTCCATCGGAGCACAATACAACACAGAGCATCGGCTCTGCAGGAGAGCAGAGCACCGCAAATCAGAACCATGACACTCCTGCTATGTATATGCATTATCAGTGATATAGAAGGGGGCTGGCGTAGCTATTAAAAAGGAATGGACGGCCAGTCCCCTTTAACGACATCACTAGTCTGATGCGGACTGACTGGAGTGGGGAAAAGTAGTGCTGAAATCAGGACATTGGCTCAGCTATAATAATTGGTAACTTTAATCCATTTGCATTTCTCAAAACCATTTAAACAACTTTTTATCTGGTTGGAAAACTCTCCTGGAATGTCCATGAAGCTCCTGGAAAAAAAAAAAAAGACTCTCGAAAGAGTTAGCAAATTTTCAGAAAGCCACAGAGACCTCCTGGAAAGCATTCGGAATGCTGGCATAGCATCCAAAACACAATCAAGGGGACATAAAGGGGGAGTTGTTTAAATAAAAAAAAAAAATTAAAAAGGGGGCGTTTATGAAAAAGTAATGTCTGCACCACGCCCGAGCCTCCCAGAGAAAATGTAATGGCTAGCTAGTCCGCTCTATAGTTTTTTTAATAATTAAAACCAGATACCCACAGTGTTATATAGTCTGTTTTAACTTTCCAATTGTAGCTCTCTTTTTTTTTTATTCTACTGTATTATTAGTATGAAAGCAGAAATATTGCATGAACTGCTGTTGCCAGCATTCAGAGATAGGTCTTAAAGCATTGCATGGCTCATAAGCCTCCTCACCCAGGCATGGTAGGCATGTCATTCTCGACAAGGAGAAATGTTACCCCTTAGACTCCATCATGCATAGCCTTTCATACAACATCAGATCTCATTCTTTGCACTGATGAGGGGGCAATACTCCGAAACCCTGTGTCTGCAAATTGAGATTCTGGTCTGCTGTTAATCCAAATTCACATGGCAAGGCTTGTTAAAGAGTTGATATTAACTTTTAGGATTGCTCCTTCCAATAGGTGGCAGTAAAGTTCAAGTTCTCTTCTGCTCTGAAGAGATAATTTGCATGTTTGATTTCCAAGAGGAGCATTGCATGGCCCATATGCCTCCTCACATAGGTATGCTAAACATATCATTCCTCACAAGGAAGAATGCTACGTTTTAGATAGGAGCCACATAGAAAACAATAGTCTAGAGAAGTTTATTGACTTGGGACATTGTTTTCGGTGATGTGTGCAGAAGTCATTGTGGAGAGAGAAGGAGCTGAGCAACGACCACCAGTATAGTAAACTGTGGATCCTATATTATTTATGTGTCACAACTGTATTTTTTCCACAGTTTACATCTTCTATTGGAGTGCATTTACTTTCCTTTGATGCTGAAGGAGTTAAGGACTTTATCCCTGCTGGCTGAGATTACTCTTAGCCTTAATTACAGATGCAGCTTTTTTTGTCATCATGCCTTTCTGCTATATATACCCACTCCTGGCTTTACTCCATGCCGGTGATAGATATTATTTTTACTAACCACATTGAAGGAGCTTGCCTCTGCGTAGCTGTGGTGTTGTTTCAGTTGCAGCTGCGAAGTTTCCTGCTGATAAAAACAAGGAGTTCTTTTTGTTGTGTCTTTCCCCATCCATTTGTCTTACCTTCCTTGTGTTTTCTTAGTGTAGTAGGGAGACTAGGGTCCCACTGGCCAACACCCTAGTAAGGGTAAGTTCAGGGTCAGCGAAGTTGCCGCAAAAGAAAAAAAAAAAGTTGGCACTTCACCTTCCTTAAAAATTCAAAATTCTTTATTCATGGTTCCTTAAACACACAATCAGCTCTGAGATGCAAGGAGCATGTAGGTCAGCGAGGGCCTAGGCTCATGACTGTACACTGGGGGAAGGACCTGTCTAGGGACATTAGGAAGCCCAGGGATCAGCCACACGTGAGTGTGAGGAGATATCCCTTCTCCCTATCCGCAGGGCATTCCTTTGCATGTTCCCTGGCTTTTGCTGTGTTGCGCTGCATGGCAGACATTCCATCGCCCCGGCATGACAATGTCACCTTTCAATACAATCATGCCAGAGATAATACATGTAGAAGGGTTGATTTTCTTTGCTGACATCAGGGAGAACTTTTTCAAAAAAGCTGCAGAAGTGTATGAATACAATGGGCCTTACCAGATGATTATTCATTGAGTGAGGATGGCAGCATGCAGTCGTACATACAGTAATAGGGAGGCAACGTGCTTGAAGGTTACAATTTTTTTCATGTACATTTAGGCTACACTTGAACATTTAGCAATGGACTAATCTTTGTGACAGGCCGCTGGCAATCACCTCAGCAGCAAGTCCTTAACTTTTGTAAAAGGTTAGCGGATCACTTATTAACCGCTTTAATTTTTCATACCTAATTTTTTGCATGTGTTGCTTTATTGAAGCAGTTTGTAAAGTGTTCAAATAGGCTCTAACAATAATAAAAAACCCCTCATATACTCACATACCGACCCTGACCATTTCTCTATATTACTTCCCCACGTCTCCTCTCAGTGCATGGTCTTTGTGTGACCTATGCAGCCAAAATATGACTGCAGCAGTCAGGGGAGGGGGGACACAAAGGGCAGGTGAAGGACCCGGACAACATTACTACATTCTTTTGTGCATCTTAAAACACGAACACTGCCACAAAGGTGTGCAAAGTCGATTTGAGCTGTTTGTCTCAAGGTACTGAATTGGTCATCAAGGACATTATTGAATCCCCTTTATTTAGGGACCTAGACGGAAGCCATGACAGTATGGTTTACAGCAGGGTGACTCTCACCTGCCTGCAGTGGAAGTAGAATGGAATTTTAGACCGAGGAGAACAAAAGCCTTACCTGACCTCGACACATTTATGTAAAAGCGACGTGTGATAACTTTCTGTAGTCGTTCCCTTGGACAAGCTGGGGCTAGCCGTCTCGCACATGCAGCCTGCAGCAAGTGATTTATATTCCTTCAGTTAAAGAACAGGACTCTCCATTTTCCTTTTGCTTTAGGCATTGTTCCAACTATTTCTGAGCACAGTATAAGATTCCACATTTCACAGGGGCCTCGTTACATTATTCTGTCATAATTTTGCAGTTTAGTCCTTACCTGGGAAGTATAGAACATGGGTTTTCTCTAAACAGGCAATACTCTACAAATGTTATTGCTATCATCATTTCACACAAAACCCCAAAAAGGGCAGGACAAAACTGTTGACATTTCTAAAATTGTAAGTAAACAACTTTATTTCATGCATGTGATGCTCGTTCAAACTTATCTGTGGCAAGTAACAGGTGTGGGCAATATGGAAATCACACCTGAAATCAGATAAAAAAGGGGAGACGTTGACTCAAACTTTGCATTGTGTGACACGCTAAGGGTATGTGCGTACGTTGCGTACTAGCCCAGCACCGTAAAAGGTGCGCTTCAGAGCGAAGCTGAAAAGCTCCGTTCTGAAGCGCATAGTGCCGGCGAGAACGTGCGCTCTGCCTGCAGCTCCTGCCATAGACAGAGCAGGAGCTGCCGGCAAAGCGCACGGAAGAAGTGACATGTCACTTCTTTTTGCGCAGCGCTTCGGCAGTAGCCGAAGCGCTGCGCTCTGAGACGCCACGTGCGCACGGCCCCTGCACAATCTCCATAGACTGTGCAGGGGACGCAGGACGCATGCAGTTACGCTGCGCTGCAAAGCGCAGCGTAACTGCATGAATTTACGCAACATGCGCACATAGCCTATGAATGGAGAACAGGAAGAGAACTGTTTAAGGACTTGAGAAAAAAAATTGCTAAAAAATAGAAACAATCTCAAGGTTACAAGTCCATCTCCAGAGATCTTGATGTTCCTTTGTCCACGGTGTGCAACATAATCAAGAAGTCTACAACCTAAGGCATTGTAGCTAATCTCCCTGGACGTGGACGGCAGAGAAAAATTGCTGAAAGGTTACAACGCAGGATAGTCCTAATGGTACATAAGCTGCACCAATCAACCTCCAAAGAAATTCTGTTCTGCAGGCTCAGTGTGCATCAGTGTCAGACTGCACTGTCCATCCACATTTGAATGAAACACTATGGAGACCCAGGAGGACCCCACTGCTGACAAGACATAAAAATGCTAGGCCGCAGTTTGATAAAATGTACATAAGGCAATATCTTTCTGGGAAAGTGTCTTGTGGGCAGATAAGACCAAGACAGAGCTTTTTGGTAAAGCACATCATTCTACTGTTTACCAAAAACAAGATGAAGCCTCCAAAGAAAAGAACACAGTACCTACAGTCAAATATGGTGGAGGCTCAAAGATGTTTTGGCATTGTTTTGCTGTCTCTGGCACTGGGGGCTTTGACTGTGTGCAATGCATCATGAAATCTGAAGATTACCAAAGGATATTGGGTCGCAGTGTAGTGCCAAGTGTCAGAAAGCTGGGTGGCGTCCTAGCTCATGAGTCTTCTAGCAGAACAATGACCCCAAACATAATTTAAGGTACCAGAAATGGATGGAAACAAAGCACTGAAGAGTTCGGAAGTGGCCAGTAATGAATTTGGATCTACTGTAAAGCCCATTGACACCTGTGGAGAGATCTTAAAATTGCTGTTGGGAGAAGACGCCTTCAATATGAGAGACATGGAGGAGTTTGGAAAAGAAGAGTCCAAAATTCCAGGTGGAAGAAGCTTGTTAATAGTTATAGGAAAAGATTGATTGCAGGTATTTATTCCAAAGGGTGTGCTATTAAATATTAAGCTGCCAACAATTTTGACTGACTCATTTTTGGGGTTTTGTGTAAAATTATGTCTAATTTGCCTTTGTTTCTCATTTTTTTTGTGTTGTTTCAATACACACACAGGAATTCAATACACACAAAGGAAATAAACGTGCAACAGAACACGCGTAATTGCGATAATTTTCTGGGAGAAATATTTCAAGTCAGAAAATCTGTCACAAATTATTATATAGCATTTTCAAAATGGATTTTCAAAAGAAGCAGACAGGCCTCATCAGGTCTACGAAATCTTTTTCTCTAGCTTGTATGGTGAACTCTTTGGCAAGTCCTAGATACATCAGATTATAATAAGATTCTGACAGTTTTTAACAAATAATTACTTTTTTGTGGGGTGTTGCGGCGGCGAGTGCTATTGATCTGCGAGTTGCATTGAATCGCCAGCGGTTGATGCGCTGAAAATGGCTGTGGAGGCGGCGCATGCACAGATTGGCCTTTTTCTTGAACTCTATCCCGTCAACAGCTGACGATTCAATGGAGCCTGCAGTCCGCCGGCAGATCAGTGGTACTTGCCGCCGCGACACCCCACGAGCCCGCAGTATCGCCGACCCTTTGCTGCTGCACACTGACTCTTCAGTCCCAACAACCCCTCCTCGGAGCCTCCCCGGCAGATCAATGACACCCGCCGCCATGACACCCCACAGTATCGCCAACTCTCCGCACACTGACCCTCTTAAGCCGAGACAGCCACTCCTCTGAGCCCGCAGCACCGCCGACCCTTCTGAGCCGCAACACTGCCTCCCCCGAGCCCGCAGCATCGCCTACCCTGCCTCCTGTGACCTTCCTGAGCGGCTCCACCACCGTCGCCGCTCCCCCCTGGCGAGCTAATATAAGAGGCACTAGGATTATAAGACGGCCCCCCATATTAACAGAAAAATATTTTTTTCCCTATTTTCCTCCTTCAAATTTGGGGTGCGTCTTATAAAACGAAAAATACGGTATTTGGCTCTAAATAATTTGGGATTGCCATATACATCTACTCTCCCCACCAGAAACTCACAAAAATAGGGAATGTCTTGTATTCCATGCAAAACAATTCAGCCAAAAATGAAATAATGGATAAACAAGATAGTGAGGACGCGTGCCCACGATTAGGGTTTGCAGCGTTTTGGATGCAGCATGGTTTCGCATGACACTTTGCTCACACTCGAGCAGAGCCTGAGCCGGGGGTTATTAGCGTATCGTATCCAATGCTCTCGCATCAGATGCCATACGCTCGTGAGAGTCAAGGAACAAGGAATACCTGATTTCCAGGCCTATGAAAAAGTGAAGAAACAATTAAATAAAAGGCAGCTGTGCTTTGTGGTCACTCCGCTTGACATTAAAAGGGATGTCCAGCCATTATATATAATAACTAAAATTTTAAAGATTAAAAAAAAACAAAAGTCATATTTAGTCCTAGGTTACTCTGGTGCATCCTCAGCCGGCGTCAACCCTTAAACACACCCGGACACCGGATACATGCTGATTGATCCTATGGGCAGCATGTATCAGATACTGACTGTGTAACTTCAGCCAGGTATGGTTGACTCTGATGTAGCTTACCTCATGTGCATGATATTGCAGCAGCGTTATATATATACTGCAATGCTGTAAAATTGCAGTATATAGATAGCATAAGCAAACAATTGTAGGCTCCAGATCCCTAAGGGGATTAGTGTGTATATATACGCAGGTGTGTGAGATATCTATACACGCACATAGTTATATATTATATATATAAATAACAGAAGTGTGGGGGGGCGACAGCTGTATATCATTGGGGGGAGGGGGGCTGTATACTCTTGGGGGGAGAGCTGTATACCCTTGGGAGGGAGGAGAGCTGTATACCCTTGGAGAGGAGAGCTGTACACCCTTGGAGAGGAGAGCTGTATACCCTTGGGAGGGAGGAGAGCTGTACACCCTTGGAGAGGAGAGCTGTACACCCTTGGAGAGGAGAGCTGTACACCCTTGGAGAGGAGAGCTGTACACCCTTGGAGAGGAGAGCTGTACACCCTTGGAGAGGAGAGCTGTACACCCTTGGAGAGGAGAGCTGTACACCCTTGGGGGGAAGGGAAGCTGTATACCCTTGGGGGGAAGGGAAGCTGTATACCCTTGGGGGGGAGCTGTATACTCCTGGGGGGGAGGGGGGGAGCTATATACTCCTGGGGGCAGGGGAGCTGTAGACCCTTGGGGGGGGGAGGGGAACTGTATACACTTGGGGGGGGAGCTGTACTCCCTTGGGGAGGAGAGCTGTACTCCCTTGGGGAGGAGAGCTGTATTCCCTTGGGGAGGAGAGGGGCTGTATACCCCTGGCGAGGGGGGGGGGGAGCTGTATACCCTTGGGGGAGGACAGCTGTATTCCTTTGTTGGAGCTATATAACAGGGGGGTGAATTGTATACCCTGGGGGGGGAGAGCTGTATACCCTTGAGGGGGGACAGCTGCATACCTTTGGGGTGGGGGGGAGCTATATACCAGGGAGGTGAGCTGTAAACCTTGGGAGGGAGAAGAGCTGTATAACCTTGGAGTCCTGCATACACTGAGGACCTGATCATAATGGGCGTGACGAGCGTTAGCTGGCTGGAAACAGCTAGTGTATGTATGTATATATATATATATATATATATATATATATATATACACACACACACACACACGTGTATACATACACTAATCTCCTTAGGGGTCTGGAGCCTGTAATTGTTTTATTGCTCATACTATATACTGCAATTCTACAGCATTGCAGTATATGGCATAATTGAGGTTCTCTTACGAAGCCCAGCCTTTGGATGGCAGCGTTGGGGACTTTCGGCAGGCAACCAGCTCCCATGGTAACCCCTCGGGTTTGACCCAGCAAGCATGACAGTCAACTGCATAATCAGCGATTGACAACAGCAACTGAATGGTTAATAGCAGCGATCAGCGCTAGCTCCGGCCGCTCTTGTTACAGGCACCAGCTGAGCATGATGCGGGCTCAGCTCCCGAGCCTGCACCATACAGATCTGAACGTCAGAGTTAATATACTAAGTGTAACGCAAAATAAACAGTGCACAATTTCGAAAATAACTTTCTGTATTACATCTTAAGAACCTTACAAACTTGGACACGAAAACGTTCCAAGGAGGAAAAAAAAATAAAGTGTCATTTATCGTTTCCTGGCAAGAAGGCACTAGAAGTCTTAATGAAAAGCACTTTTAAAAGAATTGGAGATGCTTTGGCTTTGTGGAGGCATTGCATCATTGCATAGCGTATGCACAAATACGATCCAGATTGTCCATTTCCAGTACAGGCCCCACAGTATCTGGCCGGTTTTCAATGATAAAAAGCATATGTCGATTATATGAAGTAATTCATAAGGCAGCATGAAATCATTTCTGGTCACTGCCTAAACAGTAAACTCCTAAAATCTTCGTAGTGTTTAAAATACAAGATGAACAGTTTTAAGAACTTTGGTCCCTTAGTCCCGAGACGTCTACTCCTTGTTCATTATTTGCAGCACATCATCCAAGATCGAAGGTCCCAAGTCCACATGAAGAGAAAGAAGAGACCCGGCGTGAGCAAGGAACTTTTCCTCCTTCACTTCAGGTGTAAAGCCATTATCTATCACTTGGAAGGGTTTGGATATTTCTTTCTCTGGGCTTTTACTCTTCTCATCCAGGTGAAGCCGCGGTGGCTTTGGTGGAGGGGCCTGAAGGAGCGACAGAGCTTGCGGCTCGCTTATCGTAGGGAGGGAGATGGCATTCTTTAAGACCGGCGATGGCAACTGTGAATGTGACAGAGGCGGCGTGGCATCGGGGGACGAACAGGTAGACGAGCAAGTGTTTTGTCGAGGGAGTAGGTGGAGTTTTCCCTGCAGGAAAGAAATGTCTCCAAAAACATCTCCTTCTCCGCTGCCGATGTGTATGGTGTGCCTGAAGTCTCCGAGCGGAGGGCTTATCATGTCGGGAGACAGGACGTCCCGCAGCTTTCCTTTGCGGGTTCCTCTCTTCAGGTAGATGGGAGCTTTCGCTGACATATTCACAGTGTCTCAGCCTTGGACGTTAAGAACTGAATTGATAGGAGTCCGCTTCGTATGAAACATCTAGTCTCTGATCCAAAAAAGAAGAAGAAACAATACAGTAAATGTTTCAAAAACTGCTTAGAATAAAAGTCCAATATACTGCGTATTAGATTAGCAACAGTGGAACCCGCCGATATCGGCCAACAGTGTTTGTGAGGGCCCCCTATGTTATAGGACATGGATAAGGATCTTGCACGTCTAATTTGCAATCCTTCTGACCTTGGTGAGATAATCCGCTGCAAGAGGAGTCGAATGGTGTTTCTGTCTAAGGCTATGTGCACATGCTGCATTTTTATGACGCTGCGTTTTTGGCCGCTAAAAACGCACAAAAACGCACCCGCGGCAAAAACCGCATGCATTTTTACCGCGATTTGGTGTGTTTTTGGCTGCGTTTTTTATCTCTGCGTTTTGCTGCGTTTTTCCAATGCATTGCATGGGGGGAAAACGCAGAAAAACGCAGGAAAGAATTGACAGGTCCATTTTTTTTTTTTAAGCTAAAAAACGCAGCTTAAAAAAAAAGTTGTGTGTGGACAGCAAAAATGAAAACTCATAGACTTTGTTGGGGAAGCAAAGTCATGCAGTTTTGAGGCCAAAAACGCACCCGAAAAATGCGCAAAAACGCACTGTGTGAACTTACCCTAAGGGGTACTTCTCACATAGCGAGATCGCTGCTGAGTCACGCTTTTTGTGACGCAGCAGTGACCTCATTAGCGATCTCGCTGTGTGTGACACTGAGCAGCGATCTGGCCCCTGCTGTGAGATCGCTGCTCGTTACACACAGTGCTGGTTCATTTTTTTGACGTTGCTCTCCCGCTGTGAAGCACATATCGCTGCGTGTGACAGCGAGAGAGCAACGATCTGAATGTGCAGGTAGCAGGGAGCTGGCTTCTGGCAGCCTTCGGCAAGCTGTAACCAAGGTAAATATCGGGTAACCAAGTGAAGCGCTTTGCTTAGTTACCCGATATTTACCTTGGTTACTAGCGTCCGCCGCTCTCAGGCTGCCAGTGCTGGCTCCCTGCACATATAGCCGGAGTACACATCAGGTAAATAAGCAAAGCGGTTTGCTTATTAACCCGATGTGTACTCTGGCTAGAAGTACAGAGAGCCAGCGCTAAGCGGTGTGTGCTGGTAACCAAGGTAAATATCGGGGAACCAAGCGAAGTGCTCTGCTTGGTTACCCGATATTTTCCTTAGTTACCAAGCGCATCGCCGCTTCCACACTCGCTGCTAGCTGGGGGCTGGTCACTGGTCGCTGGTGAGATCTGCCTGATTGACAGCTCACCAGCGACCATGTAGCGACGCACCAGCGATCCTGACCAGGTCAGATCGCTAGTGGGATCGCTGGAGCGTCGCTAAAGTGTGACGGTACCCTAACATTTGACGGAACCATCTTCTAGTCACAACCATCTGTTGTGTATGGGAGGGCTTTAGGATAAAGCCTCCCTATATACAATAATTTTCAAGTTATAAGACACACTTTTCCTCCCAAAAATTTGGGAGGAAAAGGAAGGGTGAGTCTTATAATCCGAATGTAACTTACCGGGGGAGGTGGAGAGGGGTCACAGGAGATGCTGCAGCCGCTGAGGCAGGAGCAATCCTGAAGATGTCGGCGGTGCGGGTTCAAATAATGGCGCCTGGAGTCGGTGCATGCGCAGATGGAGCTCTCAGCTCAAGATCTCATCTGCGCATGCGCCGACTCCGGCCCCTTAATCTCCCTGCAGGGGACTTAAGGAAAATGGCGTGTGCGCAGATGAGATCTGGGCTTGTCATTGAGCTGATACCTCCATCAGTGCATGCGCCGACTCCAGGTGCCATGTCTCTGAAGCCCGCACTGCCGACAGTTTCTGGATATTCCTCCTGCCTCACAGTGCCCATAGTGAGCATCTGGGACGAACACTGCAGCATCGCCCTTCTCCAGCACTGCCCCTGACTCCTGTGACCCCTGCTCCACCAACCCTGCCTCCCCCCCTTCCGGTAAGACACCACCGGATTATAATACGGACCCCATATTCCCCCTCACACCCCCCCCCCATTTTTGTTTTCTTTAAATTTGGGGTGCATCTTATAAAATGAAAAAGTACGAATGAATATATGAAATATGAATGAATGAAGTATGAAATATACATACATACAATATATCTAAAATAATAATACAATGTACATATTTATATAAACACAGTAAACATCACCTACTTTCGGCAAATGTTTGTTCCAATATCAGGGAGACTTTGCTCGTCCTCGTGGTTAAATCCCTTGGTCTTTATCAGTCTACCACACCTGAATCAAGGAGAAAGCGGAAGATTATAGCACAGAAAGCAGGAATGTGTCTGACATAATCCATAGAATACAGAGTATATAGCCCCTCATACTTGGAAGAAGTCCCATTCTAGAACGATATTCAATCAATCAAATCAATTAATCAATCAATGGCAATTTTCCACAAGTCCTGTATCACAAACAAAAGCTGGTTTGTCACAGACATTGGTAAAAATGGCTGCCAGGCGTGAAACAGAACAAATAGTAACAGCACGGATAGTAGCAGTGATCTCTATCACTAGTCCCATCTGTATGAATGTGTAGGGAAAGACACGCCAATATTGACGGGTTTGGACGACGGTCAAATATGTATTGGAGTGCAAACTGACTGGGGAGAGGTCGATTGCGCATATCAGATTCTGGACTATCGATCGCATTGTTCTACTAGAGATAAGCCACCGGACGTGTCTCATAGAGAACATAGGAGGGCTGAATGGGAATCAGCTGGGACAAACTATCATCGGAAGCATCATTCAGCCATCTAATGTGAATGGCCAGCTTTAGAGTTGGGTTAAATGTCCACTTCTTTTCACCTCCGAGTCCCCACAGACATTTGCCCTACCAAAATCATCAGGTTCAGATAATAAAAAAAAAAAAACAACTTAAAATCTTGTAATTTTCATATTGGTCACCAGTAGAGATGAACAAACCCGAGGACCGGTGTTCAGACCGAACACAGACGTTACAAAAAACCGCTGAAAAAACAGAGTTCGGGTGCTTTACATATGCAAACCACGCGAGCGAGCATGGCTGTGCCCCGGTACGCTCGGCCCAGCAGTGTTTGAACGGCTCGCACTAGGGGGTAACAAAAGCATGATTGGATGTAGTGTCCACTGTTATGCTTCAGGGACCGAGGTGGATCAAAAAATGCAGAATCCCAAAAAGGTAACAGAGTGGCTGGAACCTTAACGGACTGCAGACCTAATCCTGACACAACTAGAAGTAGCCGTGGGATGAGCCTATGATGACCTAGACGCCTCGACAAAGCCGGAGAACTAAATGATCTCACAGATAGAGATAAAAGAACGCTAATCTGCCTCGGAGTAGTCCCCAAGGATAGATAGATAGCCCCCCACATATAAAGGCTACGGTGATATAGAAAAACACAATACAAAGCCAGAAAAGACAGATTCAGCAAAGATGAGGACCAAACTATCTTTATAGGAAAGGATAGGAAGGAGCAACTGTCTGCAGCCGTAAAAACCCTAATATATACCAGCACTACTGATATAGAAAAATCCTGAGGTCACACAACCTCTCCCCCACTGTATCAGCACTCGGATATTACTGGGATCCAAAAACACTAATACAGATGAGGGACTGAATTAATACCAAGCATGGCAAACACAATACCTTACAGAATCATGGAGCTAAGTATACAGACACTCCCAGCAGGAAATGATCCCATTCCACCACGAACTCCACACAGACAAAATAGGAATCAAGCCTTAAGGCCGCTTTACACGCAACAACATTGCTAAAGAGATGTCGTCGGGGCCACGGAATTCGTGAGGCACATCCGGCTTCGTTCGCGATGTTGTTGCGTGTGACACGCAGGAGCGACCGTTAACGAGCGATAATACTCACCATATCGTTGCTCGTTGACACGCTGCTCTATTCCCAAAGATCGTTGCTACTGGAGGTACGATGCTGTTCGTCGTTCCTGCGGCAGCACACATCGCTATGTGTGACACCGCAGGAACGAGGAACCACATCATACCTGCGGCCGCATGCAATGAGGAAGGAAGTAGGTGGGCGGGATGTTTGTCCCGCTCATCTCCGCTCCTCCGCTTCTATTGGGCGGCCGCTTAGTGACATCGCTATGACGTCGAACAAACCGCCCCCTTAGAAAGGAGGCGGTTCGCCAGTCTCAGTGACGTCGCTAGGCAGGTAAGTAGTGACTGTTTCTAGCGATGTTGTGCGCCACGGGCAGCGATTTGCCCGTGCCGCACAACCAATGGGGGCGGGCACACACGCTAGCGATATTGGTAACGATATCGTAGCGTGTAAAGCGGCCTTTAGGATCAAAGCAGAGAAAGCAACAAGAAAGTGGAAAACAAAACAGCAGAACTACAAAGACCACTTATCTGAGAGGAGTTCTGGTAGTGAGCAGAGCTGGTTACAGAATGTCCTTAACACACAGGAGACATTGACCACCGGCAAGTAACAAGAGAAAGCTACTCAGTTAAATAGCCCAATCTGACTCTGATTGCCAGTCCTCCACAGGTGTGTAGCTTTCACTCCACACATCAACTGCATCACCAGCACTGACCACAAGAAGGAGCCCCAAACTGGAAAACGTATTCACAACAGTCCACCCCCTACATTTGTTTTTAAAAAGACTGAAAAAATGCTTTCACCCGCCCCCGGATGTGATCGGTTTATGGCTGGCTGCATGTGAGTGGAGAGCTGAACTGCCCAATTAGTGACTTCCAACGGGGTTCAGGTTAAGTCCGGGTCCCAAACCAAACTATATCTAACTAAACCAAACTATATATAACCGAACTTCCACGGGTCTGCTCATCTCTATTCATCAGGTCTTTACAAATGACTTTTCCATAGTCTCATTATCATTACAGACAGGATTCTAATAACAGATAACACCTCAATATATAAGTAAATAACACAAAATCCACCATTTATAAACAGGTGAAGTCACAGCTCACCTCTTCCCTTCACAATAACCATTTTCCAGATCACAGCAAGCCTAGAAATGATTTCTTTCGGCAGCCGGCCTACCTGGAAAACAACGGAGGCTTTTTTCACACACCTCACTTCAGACAACTTTTGCGGAGCCTTTGCCGCCCATATTTTGTAAAAATTCTTTTTAAAAAGCCGCCAAAAGAATGAACCTGCAATGTTTATGATTGCAGTGCATATGTTCATTCTTTTTAGCATTTGGTTCTGCATGTTTTCAGGTTCCAGATGGAATCCACCTTAAAAATACATTGTGTACACAGACCCTTATTAGTCAGAACCAGTCTATGTCCGTGCGGCTGCTGTAAAGCACCTTTCTAAATGCTGAAGGCAAACCCTTAATCATGTACAGAACATAAAATCCTGATGGGAGAGCCAAGTAAACAGTGTATGGCTTATATAAGGTCCATTTACACTGTACAAATATTGTGAGGGAATGTTCCTAGTAACACTTTGTTTCACAATTTGTAGCGTAAACAGAAAAAAACCCCTCATTCATCAGGTGAAAAGATCTTATGTACTGCACAAAAGATAGTCTCTCTCGACAGCTCATCGTCCTGGGTAAACAAGACTCGTGCTGCCGAGAGCAATGGCCGCCTATGTGCACCGAGCTGTCCACTACTGATCATTCATACAATGGCACATCAAATGCAAGTCAACCAACAACAAAAAAATGCTTATGGCTGCCAGAGAACCAGACTTTTGCCATATTTGGGGTTGTGGCATCCTGGCACGCAGAGTGGGCACCACAGCCCTGCTTCACTGTGAAAATGGCAGATCCTGCGCTTTGAACTTAACAAGCTCTGCTACATCCTTTACTAAGCAGTTATTAAATGGAAATGTCATCATATATACTTTTCACAGCAAAGGGGCCATAGAAGGATGTGGCATCCCACAACCAGTAAATTTGGACCAGAATTTTGCTAGAAAGTGGGGTCTTTTTATTTTGGTAAGCATTTTTTTTCTTTTTATTTTGGTAAGCAATTTTTTTTTTTAACAGAATCTTTCACAGGGGTTTTAGTACCAGCATTGTGTAGGGAGAGAAACCCTAATTCCAGCAATGTGTCAGTGGGCTACTCGCTGCAGTTTTGATAAAATCCCTGTTTTATGCCCTGCAGATCTCGGAATGTTGAGCTCTGTATAATCACCGATTGGCAGCATAGGAAGAAAATTGCCAACCAGTGTAGGGAATCTGGTTGGACTATATGACTGCAGCTTTACTAGTCAGCTAGTGATAATATCCTGATGATAAAACCCATGATTTTACCAAAACTACAGCAATCAGCCTAATAAGTGACACATTGCTGGAATTGGGGTCTCTGTCTCTACATTATGCTGCTCTCAGATAAGGTGGCCAAAACCTGGTGACAAATTTCGTTTAATGGGTGTTTAGCAAGATCAATCTGTGGCTGCCCATTGCCTTCTTAAATAATAATGTCAGCCACAGACAAGTGATAGGTGCTCTTTAAAGCTCACTTAACGGGGTTGTCCACTACTTTTACATGGCCAATCCTTAGAATAAGTCTAATTATCCACAAATTAATAATTATACATCATTATACCCAGATCATAGGTGACAAGTTTTGTTTAAAGGGGTTGTCCACTACTTTTACATTGATTGCTTATCCTTAGGATAGGTCATCAATGTCTGATCGGCCGGGGTCTGACATCAAGCACCCCCGCCAATCAGCTGTTTTCGGCACTGGGAAAGGCTCAGTTCCGGAGCTGCCCCATCAAATGATAGCGGCCACATTGAAATCAATAGGAGGTGGATGTGCAGTGACCAACTGCTATCAGAAGATGGAGCAGCTCCGGAACTGAGCATTTCAAGCCGCCTACTGAGAACATCGGATCGGTGGGGGTGTGGGGTGATGGACTCTGGCCGATCAGACATTGATGACCTAGCTTCAGGATAGGCCATCAATGTAAAAGTAGTGGACAACCCCTTTAAACAAAACATATCACCTATAATCCAGGAAAAATGATGTATGATCAGTGGAAGTCCATTGCTGGAACCTCCACTTATCCTGAGAACGGTGACCCTAAAGTTTCCTATGTGAATGTAGAGGTGGTCCTGCATCCATCTTTGGGACCCTCGTTCTAATAGGAGTATGATCTGGGTATAATGATATATGATTAGTGGAGGATTAGACTTATCCTAAAGCTGGTGTCACACACAGCGACAACGACGTCGCTGCTACGTCACCATTTTCTGTGACGTTGCAGCGACGTCCCGTCGCTGTGTGTGACATCCAGCAACGACCTGGCCCCTGCTGTGAGGTCGCCGGTCGTTGCTGAATGTCCTGCTTCATTTTTTGGTCGTCACTCTCCCGCTGTGACACACACATCGCTGTGTGTGACAGAGAGAGAGCGATGAAATGAAGCGAGCAGGGAGCAGGAGCCGGCGTCTGGCAGCTGCGGAAAGCTGTAACCACGGTAAACATCGGATAACCAAGGGAAGATCTTTCCCTGGTTACCCGATATTTACCTTCGTTACCAGCCTCCACCCTTGCTGCCAGTGCCGGCTCCTGCTCTGTGCACATGTGGCTGCAGTACACATCGGGTAATTAACCCGATGTATACTGTAGCAAGGAGAGCAAGGAGCCAGCGCTAAGCAGTGTGCGCAGCTCCCTGCTCTCTGCACTGTGACATGTAGCTGCAGCACACATCGGGTTAATTAACCCGATGTGTACTGTAGCTAGGAGAGCAAGGAGCCAGCGCTAAGCAGTGTGCGCGGCTCCCTGCTCTCTGCACATGTAGCGACGTTATGATCGCTGCTTCGGCTGCTGTGTTTGACAGCTAAGCAGCGATCATAACAGCGACTTACAAGGTCGCTGTTACGTCACAGAAAATGGTGACGTAACAGCGACGTCGTTGTCGCTGTCGCTTAGTGTGAACCCAGCTTAAGGGTAGGCCATCAGTGTAAAAGTAGTGGACAACCACTTTAAGTCAGCTTTAAAGAGCACCCGTCACTCATCTGTGGCTGCCATTATTATATAAGAAAGCAATGGTGAGAACTGTGACCCCAAAGTCTCCTATGTGACTGTAGCAGTGGTCATGCATCCATCTTTGGGACCCTCGTTCTCACGGGAGCCTGAGCCATCACACATTGTCTTCCTACCCTGTGCCTAGGTGATACATGCTGTGTATGGGACAGCACCTCTAAGCTGTTGCCTTAGGTTACACTGTAATTGTAGATTACAATACAATTAGATCTATGCATTAGTCACATTTCGCACGTTGCATTATACCCTGTGGCTAAATTTCACTTTACACCGTGCTATTTCCCAGTCCGTTTACAATGGAGGCACAGTGACAGCATTGCAACACAACACTGTTTTTCTGTTTCACGGGCGTTCTGCTGATTCAGGGGAGAGACGTGTTGGAGGGGGTCACTGATAGTCAGCCAAATATATGGAATTCTGGGAACAGCCTCTACAGCCGCGGCCCCAACACGCTTTATTCCAATGAGCTGGATTTTCAACTTGGCAGCAGTTTGTGAAAAAACATCTTACCACGAAAAACTACTCATATTAGGTAAAAAATATGCAGGCTCATAATAATGCTGACTCCATAGAATAGGGTATAAATTACACCGCGGGGGTCCCAGGGATCGGACCCTCTCCAATCATGTGGACATTTAAAAAAGGCTTAGATTTCAACTCCTTAAAATAAAGACAATACCCATCACTTAGCAGATGATTTCCTGGCTGGTAGTGATGTAGCAGGATCCATCAATCACTTGCCTGCTGCAGCCAATCATTGGCATCAGCAGTTAACATGTCAGGACTGTGACCACTATGGTAATTGGCAACAACAGTTAGGTGACTAAAGGAACCACCACGTAAAAGCCAAAATTGTTATTTCACGACCGATAGTCACAATCGACTCAAGCGGTTATGACTTGGTAGCAACAGTACTACATGCCAGCCATTGAAATGAATGGTGACCATGTGTGGTGATATGGGTGGGCTTGACTTGTAGCAACAGTACCACATGCCAGGTATTGAACTGAATGGTGACCATGTGTGGTAAAAGGGTGGGCTTGACTTGTAGCAACAGTACCACATGCCAGCCATTGAAATGAATGGTGACCATGTGTGGTGACTTTGGTGGGCTTGACTGGCAGCAACAGTACTACATGCCAGCCATTGAAATGAATGGTGACATGGGTGGGCTTGGGCCACTAGAGCAATGGCCCACACTTTGGTAGCTCCAAGACATCCATTCCCATAGCAGAGCAGATGAAAAGGGGTTGCCATCATGAGATAATCCCTTTAATGAAGCCTTCAATGATCCAAAAGATCATCTTCTGGCTTCGCGTTTGACTACAATACTGCAGAGCATAGGACTGGCTGCTGGTCTGGTCAGTGGTGGGCACAGACAGAAGACCCCTGTGCAAGAACAGTATATGGGCCCCTCTTTGTGTGTGTGACAAAAGCTGCTTATTACTATGGAAGTGGATGTGGGCCCCCCTTACCTCTTGGGCCCCTGAGAAATAGTACTACATGCCAGCCATTGCAATGAATAGTGACATGGGAGGGCGCAGGCTAGTAGAGCAATGGTCTACGCTTTGGTAGCTCAAAGATATCCATTACCATACCAGATGGAAAGGGGTTACCATCATCAGATAACCCCATTAATGAAGCCTTCAATGATCCAGTAGATCATCATCCAGCCTCACGTATAACTGGTCTAGTCAGTGGGGGCACAGACAGAAGACCCTTGTGCAAGAACAGTATATGGGTCCCTCCTTGTGTCTGTGACAAAAGCTGCTTATTGTTTTAAAGATGGACGTGGGCCCCCGATCAATAGTACTATATGCCAGCCATTGAAATGAATGGTGACATAGGTGGCCTTGGGCTAGTAGAGCAATTGTCTACACTTTGGTAGCTCCAGGACATCCATTACCATACCAGATGGAAAGGGGTTGTCATCATGAGATAACCCCTTTAATGAAGCCTCCAATGATCCAGGAGATCATACTCTAGTCTCACGTGTGACTACACATACAATACTGCAGATCAAAGCTGGCTGCTGATCTGGTCAGTAGGGGGCACAGACAGAAGACCCCTGTGCAATAAGCATTTAATGATCCAGTAGATCATCTTCAAGCCTCACGTATGACTACAATATTGCAGTTGCAGAACAAAGCTGGCGGCTTGGCTGTTGGTGGGTAAAGACAGAAGACCCCTGTGCAAGAAGCTTTCCATGATCCAGTAGACCATCTTCTAGCCTTGAATATGACTACAATACTATAGAGCATAGGGCTGCCTGCTGGTTTGGTCAGTGGGGGGCACAGAAAGAAGACCCCTATGCAAGAACAGTATATGGGCCCCTCTTATGCTTTGCTTTGGAGGTGGATGTGCCCCCCCTTAACTCTTGGGCCCCCGGGGGGCTGCATTATGTCCATCCTTGGGTCTAGTTAATAATAATGGAATCTAGATATCACTGGAAGTATAAACTAAACCAAATGTGAAGCTGAACGCTACAGCAAACCACAGGCTTCCTGCCGAGATACGGAGGCCTGTCATTCACCGTCTCATACTGCTCACAGGGGGGTGAGGTTGATTACAATCAGGAGGGCTCATTAATTTGCACACAATTGGGGGGTGACTGCACCCCCCTCTCACATAAAAGATATGGAAGCAGCAAAGTTGTCCCATTCCTGATCCACACACTGCAAAGGGAAATCAGCAGCTGAGATTGACCCAAGGTGCGGAGCAGATAGGAGACGCTTGAGAATTCAATGGGAGATTTATACAGCTATTCATTGTGTGCAAAGGGTTGAAAAGTGACACTGTTTATAGGGGCTGGTATGAGAGGAATGACAGAACAAGGGTGATCCTGTTAAGTTGCATTTCATGCAGCCTCACGCCCTCGATCTAGAAATGGCCGAGAAGAGGAAATTCTTTATCTGATCATGGATTTCGTGCTTTTATAGTCAAGTGTTTCCCGGTAGAGATCAGTGGCGCACAGACAATGCTGCTCGGGTGGAGTGTGGTCCATGATTTGGTGCTCAGCATCCTCCCCATGACGGGCCATCTTCTATTGAAGGTAATTGAGGTGTTTACCCTATGCTGTCATTATCTGATGTATCACAGTCATTTCCTCAGTGGTGGTTATTATAAGCCGAAGAGTTCAAAAGCATCTAATGATAATTACAAGACCTACATCAAAACCTTGTGTAAGTCAATTGCCCAAGATTAGCCCAACCATGGTGCGTATGTGAGGTGTTCAAGGAGTTATAATTAGTGATGGATGTGCTGCACACTTCCGCAAATTAATGATGACTGGTGATGAGCGGGCACTACCATGGTCAGGTGCTCGTAATAAAGAGCGGGTACTACCATGCTCGGGAGCTCTGTACAAGTAATGATGAACGGGCACTACCCTTCTCAGTACTCATAATGACAAGCGAGCACTGCCATGCTCGGTACTCGTAATGACAAGCGAGCACTACCATGCTTGGTACTCGTAATGACAAGCGAGAACTACAATACTAGGGTGCTTGGTACTCTTAATGATGAGTGAGCACTACCATGCTCAGGTTTTCGGTATTCGTAATGGCAAGCGAGCACTACCATGCTTGGGTGCTCTGTTCTCGTTAAGAGCAGTCGGACACATGGATGGGCGCAACTCAAGCGCCCAAGTATAACAGAAGTCAATGGGGAACTCAAGTATTTTTCCGGAAAAATGCTTGAGTCCTCTATTGACTTCCATTATACTTGGGTGACTTGAATCACACATCCTATTTCTGGAAAAATGCTCAAGTCCCCCATTGACTTCTGTTATACTTGGTTACTCAAGTCCATGTGAGCATTAACTTCTGGTTATGAGTACCGAGCACCATGGTAGTGTTCACTCATCACTACTCATTAATGCTAACCTCTACATCAACATAGGAGATTAGACCCGTCATGGACCCCAAGAGTCCATGTCTGACCACCGACTCGCCCAAATTCTGCTTAGACTGGTGACTCACCAGTACATGACTGGACAGCCAACAAACGAAGCGCCACAAGCTGGACTCTACCGGCTTAGACAGAAGAACTACACTCTACTTGGCCATCAAGAGCTACGACAGTGACAATCCAGCCCAATCATTCAGTAACTTGAATATATTTGGGCCGATACTTCACAAGTAGAGGAGGAACACTTAACTCGGTACGCATACTGATCACAAGGGTCATCTATAGTTTTTACAAAACCATAGAATCCCTTCCTAGTTATACGGGCAGAGAGGAGGTGGATCCTGCCGGTACGGAGGGGTCACATTCTGTTACACGCAGCTTCTGAAGGGTCAAGTGGATTCAGGGTATGTGCCCACGATCAGGGCTCATTCTGTCCTGGACGCAGCGGGTCCTGACCTGTGGAGCCACGAGTCTCCTCTGCTGGAGACCGCAGCTGCTTGTACCCACGATCAGGGTTCAGTGCACTGCAGTCTCTCGCTTGTGTTCTCCCTACGGAGGGCGCATGCAAATCCGCCGCAAACAATTGACATGCTGCGGTCTGGAAAGACGCACCACAGGTCAGTGTTTGCTGCAGAAAAAACAAGCACAGTTGAAATCCCATCTACTGTGCCTGTACTGTACAACGCAGTGTTTTGGATGCAGCTGAAGCACACTGCGTCCAAAATGCTGTGAACCCTGATCGTGGGCACGTAGGTAAGGCTGCTTTACACACAACGATATCGCTAGCGATCTCGTTAGCAATGTGACACACCAGATCGCAGATACAATTTGCAGAGATCGCACATAGGTCGTTTTTGTAGCGCCTGTCATAAAACGACCTGTGTGCGATCTCGGCAAATCATATCTACGATCTGGTCTGTCACATCGCTAACGATATCGTTGTGTGTAAAGCAGCCTTTAGTGTTTGTGAGAATGGAACAAGTAAAGGAATTGGCGAGGTTTTCCTAAAACAACCATTAGGCCATGTGCACGCAGAGATTTATGTAGACTTTTCAGAACAGAAAATCCATGTTTTGAGGAGGATTTTTGGAATTTCCACTCAAAAACCTAAAAAAAAAAAATATGGTTTATATATATATATATATATTTTTATATATATATATAAAAATATATAAAAAAATATTATATATATATATTATATATATATATATATATATATATATATATATATATATATATATATATATATATATATATATATATATATATATATATATATATATATATATATATATATATATATATATATATATATATATATATATATATATATATATATAACCAAAAGCCTATTTTAGCCATACTCACCTAATCAATCCCCGCCAAAGATAATGTGACTTCTTGCAATTTATTTTTCAACCTTTGACCAAATCATACATCTTATATACAAATATCACCCCCAAGTAATGGATGGATGGAACGTCACTAGGGAATGAATAGGTGAGATATGGGTATGACATTCCCTACTTTGCTTGACCATTTATCTAACATGTGTGGGCACTACATCCACTGTCATATTGGACAGGGCCGTGAACAGTTTTTGTGGCCCATTCTGCCCAGGCTTCCATTTGCTAAATCAGCTGTATGTAAACTGTGGACGTCCGCACTGCCTATATGTAGCGGGCTCAGAGGATGTGCCCGTTCCATATACCCAAGTCTATCTGCTGCAATCATAGCTTGCTCCGATTGCAGCAATTTAACCCCTTCAATGATCACAGAGGTTGGAAATGAGAGATGGTCTCACGTGACTGCAAAATGCTAAATACAAGGCCATGGCAGCCGATCAGTGGCTACTACAGGTCTGCGTCCGCCTCTTCCGTCTTTGTGTGCCAGATTGGAGGAGAATGTACAATGAAATGAACTATTCCAGAGATCTTGTACCAGCGATCATAGGTGAAAGTCCAATTAAAAAAAAAAAAAAAAGCCTCACCATTTGGTTCGGTCACATGTGGAATTATCAGAGCTAATATATTTATCACATGAAGGCCGAAATGAAAAGAAAAATAAAATAAAAAAAATAAATAAGTCTGAACATAGCAGAATTGTTTTTTCGTTAATTTCAACTCCCAAAAAATGAGGGGGGGGAGGAAACCCCCACAAAAACCAGTTGTATGGAAATAAAGTTGTTTGACTCCAAAAATGCAAATGATACAAACTACCATTTCATACAGCAAAATAATACCCTCATAAAACTATTATCACAATAACAACAAAAATAATGATTAAGATGATGGTAAAAATAAAAATTTGAAAATATATATATCTATCGATTGATATATATGTACACACATGTCTCTACTATATATAGTAGACTATATGGGCACAGCCCCTCTACCCCCACCCCCATACCGTGCCATATATGTCTAGGTCTCTACCTCATATGTATGGGGGTCTCAACTACATGTGGAGGACTCTACTACATATATAGTCCGTACCCTATATATGGGGTGTCTTCCTCATATGTACAGGTGTCTGTCCTATATGTAGAGGTCTCTCCACCAAATATATACAGGGTCTCTACTATATATAGGTCTCTCCCGCATATATATGGGGGTCTCTGACCTATATGTGGAGGCCTCTACCCTATATATTGGCACTGCCCCCTACACCCATACTGTGCCATACATGTGTAGGTCTCTAAACTACATGTGGGGTTCTCTACTATCTATAGTCCCTACCCTATATGTGGGGGTCTCTATTAGATATAGTCCCTACCCTATATAGAGTCTCTTCCTCTCCTCATATACGGGGGTCTCTGACCTATATGCGGAGGTCTCTCCACCAAATATATATGGGGTCTCTACTATCTATAGTCCCTACCCTATATATGGGGGGGGCTCTATTAGATATAGTCCCTACCCTACATAGGGTCTCTTCCTCATATATACAGGGATCTCTGACCTATATGTGGAGGTCTATACCCTATATATTGGCACTGCCCCCTACACCCATACTGTGCCATATATGTGTAGGTCTCTAAACTACATGTGGGGTTCTCTACTATCTATAGTCCCTACCCTATATGTGGGGGTCTCTATTAGATATAGTCCCTACCCTATATAGAGTCTCTTCCTCATATATGGGGGTCTCTGACCTATATGCGGAGGTCTCTCCACCAAATATATATGGGGTCTCTACTATCTATAGTCCCTACCCTATATATGGGGGGGCTATATTGGGTATAGTCCCTACCCTACATAGGGTCTCTTCCTCATATATACAGGGATCTCTGACCTATATGTGGAGGTCTATACCCTATATATTGGCACTGCCCCCTACACCCATACTGTGCCATATATGTGTAGGTCTCTAAACTATATGTGGGGGTCTCTACTATCTACAGTCCCTACCCTAGATATGGGGGTCTCTATTGGATATAGTCCCTACCCTATATATAGGGTCTCTTCCTCATATATACGGGGGTCTATGACCTATATGTGGAGGTCTCTATCCTATACATGGGCACTGCCTCCCTTCACCCATACTGTGCCATATATGTGTAGGTCTCTACTATCTACAGTCCCTACCCTATATACGGTCTCTTCCTCATTTGTACAGGGGTCTGACCTATATGTGGAGGTCTCTACACTATATGGGCACTGCCAGGTCAAAGTACAGGATGCCCCCACCCTCCATACTGTGCCACACAGGACCTCTCCAGTCGCAGCCTCCCCCAGCCATGGCCCCTGTACCCGCCTGCCCTGAGGACACACAGAATGGCAGAAGTCCCAGAAGTGTTGTCCCTCTGCGCACAGGTACCGCACGCACCAGGTGAGCCCTGCCCGGGCACTATCCTCTCGGCATGTCCGCTCGGGGCGCGGCGCTGGCTGTCTGCCTCGTTCACACTGACCTGTGCTGGCCGTACGCAGTTTTGGTGCTGTCCTCCAGGTCTGGTCCCGGACAGTTGCGGACGTGGTTGGGCGTGGTCAGGGCTTCCGGCTATCAGTCGCCAAGTAACCGCTTCAGCGAAGCTCTACTAGTGACACTGATCCCTCTGCCGCCCGCAGCTCCGACTCCGGAGACTCTGAGGAGAGGGAGTGAGGCACCAGCGAAAAGACCCGCCCAGGGGAGGAGGCAGCCAATCACCGTACTGCCAGCGCCCAGTGGGCGGTGCAGGGTGAGACTGAGTAGTAGGAGAACCAATCAGGTATTTTTTTTTTTTTTTTTAAAGCAATACACTTTATTTATACCAGACAAACTAACAAACCAGACAGCAAGAACTTGTGAAGCTATTAGAGCACTGTTCATACTGCCCCGATAGTGGCTGCAACAAACTGCGTTACTATATGTTAATCTGCCTCAAAAGTATGGCAGGTCAGTGATTAGATGTCACAATATAATCTACATACAATATGAAATAGGTCATAGCCCTGATGAGGCTGGTGTACTTACTGTGTAAGGGAAGTCAAAATGGCTGTGCGATCCTAATATTAAAGATATGCTGTAGCTAGATTAAACTCCAAAAACTTATTCCCAAGATTGTAAGTTATTTTCCATCCATGGGAGAGTGGATAACTTGCCGATTGCTGGGGTCCGACCACCAAGACCCTCTCATGATGCCGAGAGCAAGGTCTCTGGAACCCAGGAATTAGGCACTGAGCCATCACCACCACCCCACCGACAAAAGCAGATGTCACTTCATCCATTCTCTATGGGACGTGCCAAAGAAAGAAGAGCACAGACCCCCGCTATTCATAGCAGTCCCATAGCGAATGGATGGAGAAGAGGCCAGGAAAGTGAACCCCTGCTCCATTCAAAACGAGACTGGAGAGACTGATTCCTCAGCTCCAGAGCCCTACGCTCAAGATTGTGGGGTCCCAGAGGTTGACCCCCAAAAATCAGTAGGTTATCCTCTACTCAAAAGTAAAAAGTATAACTTACTATCAGGAGAATAACCCCTGAATATCAAGTGAGAACATGTCCCAAAATAAGATTATACAGCCTCTCCGACATGGATTCTCAAAGTCCATACATCAGCCTCATCAGGTCTAAAATCAATTCAATGATGTGTGCAATTGTACTGTAAAGTCTGATGACAGATCCAATGTAACTCAGATACAAAAGGGGTTTTATTGTTGGATTGCTCCATCATTCACATGATATTCTCCCCTGGGAAAAAAAAAAAATAAAAAAAAAATAGTCCTATTATATCAGGTCCAAGGCCCTATACACACCATCATATACGGAGTCTAAAGCCCTGTACAGTGTCATATATGGAGTCCAAGGCACTATACACAGTCATATATGGGTTCTAAGGCTCTATACACATTCATATATAGGGTCCAAGGCCCTATATATCGTCCTATATGAGGTCCAAGGCCCTATACACCGTCATTTACAGGGTCCAATGCCCTTTACACCATCATATACGGGGTCCAAGGCCCTATACACAGTCATATCTGGTACAAGACCATATACCGTGACTTATTGGGTCCAAGGCCCTATACACAGTCATATACTGGGTCCAAGGCCCTATACACCGTCATATATCGGGTACAAGGCCCGATACACAGTGACTTATTGGGTTCAAGGCCCTATACGCTGTCATATATCGGGTACAAGGAATTATACGCCGTCATATACAGAGTCCAAGGCCCTATACACCGTCATATCGGGTACAAGGCCCTATACATCGTCATATCGGGTACAAGGCCCTATACATCGTCATATCGGGTACAAGGCCCTATACATCGTCATATCGGGTACAAGGCCCTATACACCGTCATATCGGGTACAAGGCTCTATGCACAGTCATATATCGGGTACAAGGCCCTATACATCGTCATATCGGGTACAAGGCCCTATACACCGTCATATCGGGTACAAGGCTCTATGCACAGTCATATATCGGGTACAAGGCTCTATACGCCGTCATATCGGGTACAAGGCTCTATGCACAGTCATATATCGGGTACAAGGCTCTATACGCCGTCATATCGGGTACAAGGCCCTATACACAGTCATATCGGGTACAAGGCTCTATGCACAGTTATATATCGGGTACAAGGCCCTATACGCCGTCATATCGGGTACAAGGCCCTATACACCGTCATATATCGGGTACAAGGAATTATACGCCGTCATATCGGGTACAAGACCCTATACACCGTCATATATCGGGTACAAGGCCCTATACACCGTCATATATCGGGTACAAGGCTCTATGCACAGTCATATCGGGTACAAGGCCCTATACACCGTCATATCGGGTACAAGGCCCTATACACCGTCATATATCGGGTACAAGGAATTATACGCCGTCATATATCGGGTACAAGGAATTATACGCCGTCATATCGGGTACAAGGCCCTATACGCCGTCATATATCGGGTACAAGGCCCTATACGCCGTCATATATCGGGTACAAGGCTCAATGCACAGTCATATATCGGGTACAAGGCTCTATACGCCGTCATATCGGGTACAAGGAATTATACGCAGTCATATATTGGGTACAAGGCCCTATACGCCGTCATATATCGGGTACAAGGCTCTATGCACAGTCATATATCGGGTACAAGGCCCTATACACCGTCATATCGGGTACAAGGCCCTATACGCCGTCATATATCGGGTACAAGGCCCTATACACAGTCATATATCGGGTACAAGGAATTATACGCCGTCATATATCGGGTACAAGGAATTATACGCCGTCATATACAGGGTCCAAGGCACGGTCTATAAAGTTCGGCAGACATGATCACCCATCTCGTGGATAAACGTCTAGATCGATCGGGGTCTAAACGTCAGGACCTCCTCTGATGCCCAGTATGGGGCACTTTTTAGGACTTTTATAGGTTGGAGTGGCAGCGCACATGCTCAGTTGCACCCCATTCATTCTCTTTGGGGTTCATGCTCCGCACTCGTCTTTCTCAGTCAGTCCCATCGAGGATGAGTGGTTGAGCCTGTGCATCGCCGATCCATTCTGATGGGGAGAAAAGTACCCAGTTCCGGCCATAACTGGGGGGGCTGGCAGTGTGACCCCTGACAATTTAGAAGTTATCTAGAGATGTGATAAAACTCACAAGTGTCCCGGATGGATAGAGTGAAGCGATGGCCTGATGCCCTATACAAAACAAGCGCTAGGACCACTTTTCATTGGAAAATTTTAATAAGACACCCCCACAATATAGGAGATTTATCAAAAGAAACGCAAAAAGGAAGAACAAAGAAATGATCAGACTCCGTGTGCAAGGGCAGCAAGGAAAATGGCCGCTGGTCTGACATCTCCACCGCTGTGTATGGGAAGCATCAGCCATCATCTGCGGTCCACTGCCGCCCATCACAGGGAGACACTGGGCAGATGGTCTCATTTCTGTCCCTATGAAGAGGAGGTCCCCTGGTCCGGTGTGACGGGCGGCAGACACAGCCTCACACTTCGGGGCTTCTCTTTAGTCGGTCCTCATTTTATTCCTGATGTTGTTTGTCCGGCTCAGTCCAAGTCTAAATATCCTTAAAAAATGTATTGGACATTAAATTTTGACAACTTGAGCAGATATGCAGGGCGATCTCCGTTCCTCTGTGCTGGGCGTCTCCCTCTTGACTAAAAAGCGGGCGTAGGTTCCTCCTACCATCCCTTTCGTTAGTCGGCCTGGGTTTATGCAGATGCAGCCAGAGATATCCTATAGGGGGGAAGGATTAAGGAAAATATCAGATAAAAATGATATAAAATATAGTAGAGAGTCTACATACAACATTGGTTGGGTTTTTGCCTAGAACAAGCCACATTCTACAACTGGAATTTTTTTTCTGGCTTCTAAGCAGGACCTCGAAAAATCCCTAAAAAGTGGGATGGGACCCCCAGCGATGGGACAATTATTACTTATCCTGTGGAATAATAGACCAAAGTGATGTCGCCCAAAACCAGGCAACTCAGCCCCATTTTCTGGCAAGTGGCAGTGACGTGCAGTCGGCCGCTCTTGGTCAGACAGCGACAGCCGATGACATTTTTCCCCTCTTCCAGAGGATAATTATGGACCAGAACCATCCACAATTGAAAACTATCTGTCCTGACTTAGGAAGCTTAGTTTAGGCTCAGCTCACACTTGTACACTGCTCTACCTCATGGTTTCCATCACAATCCATGAAAAACGTATTCCAAGGAGAACCCCAATGAAGCCATTCACTTGAATAGAGCTGGCGGAGTCAGTGTGGACATAGAATGGCCTCCTCCGTCCTGGTAGTTAACTACATTTTTTGTGCATGTTGGTGCCTCAGTGGTTGGCACTGCACGCCGCCTCAGTGGTTGGCACTGCACGCCGCCTCAGTGGTTGGCACTGCACGCCGCCTCAGTGGTTGGCACTGCACGCCGCCTCCGTGGTTGGCACTGCACGCCGCCTCCGTGGTTGGCACTGCACGCCGCCTCCGTGGTTGGCACTGCACGCCGCCTCCGTGGTTGGCACTGCACGCCGCCTCCGTGGTTGGCACTGCACGCCGCCTCCGTGGTTGGCACTGCACGCCGCCTCCGTGGTTGGCACTGCACGCCGCCTCCGTGGTTGGCACTGTTGCTTTGCAGCGCTGGGGTCCTGGGTGCAAATCCCTGCAAGGAGTCTATGGGTACCGTCACACTTTAGCGACGCTACAGCGATCCCACCAGCGATCTAACCTGGTCAGGATCGCTGGTGAGTCACTACATGGTTGCTGGTGAGCTGTCAATCAGGCAGATATCACCAGAGACCAGCCCACAGCGACGCGTGGAAGCGATGCTGCGCTGACTAAGGTAAATATCGGGTAACCAAGCGCGTGGTTACCCGATATTTACCTTGGTTACCAGCGCACACCGCTTAGTGCTGGCTCCCTGCACTCGTAGCCAGAGTACACATCGGGTTAATAAGCAAACCGCTTTGCTTATTTACCCAATGTGTACTCTGGCTACGTGTGCAGGGAGCAGGGAGCCAGCACTGGCAGCCTGAGAGCGGCGGACGCTACTAACCAAGGTAAATATTGGGTAACCAAGCAAAGCACTTCGCTTGCTTACCCGATATTTACCTTGGTTACAGCTTACCGCAGGTTGCCAGAAGCTGCCTCCCTGCACATTCAGATCGTTGCGCTCTCACTGTCAAACACAGCGATGTGTGCTTCACAGCGGGAGAGCAACGACCAAAAAAAATGAACCAGCACTGTGTGTAACGAGCAGCGATCTCACAGCAGGGGCCAGATCACTGCTTAGTGTCACACACAGCGAGATCGCTAATGAGGTCACTGCTGCGTCACAAAAACCGTGACTCAGCAGTGATCTCGCTAGCGATCTCGCTATGTGAGAAGTATCCCTATGTTCTCCCAGTGTTTCCTCCAGGTTTTCTGGTTTCCTCTTACACTCCAAAGACATACAGATAGGGACTTCTGATTGTGAGCCCCGATGGGGACAGTGTTATTGATGTACATAAAAGCGTTGTGGAATATGTTGGCACTATATAAAAAAGAGAATTTTGTTTACTTACCGTAAATTCTTTTTCTTGTAGTTCCGACATGGGAGACCCAAACCATGGGTGTATAGCTAGCGCCTCCGGAGGACACACAAAGTACTACACTCAAACGTGTAGCTCCTCCCTTCGGGCTATATACACTCCCTGGATGACAATCTACCCAGTTCAGTGCAAAAGCTGAAGGAGGACATCCACCCATAAGTAGAGATAGAGTAAAACTCGGCAAGACCAGAACTCTGTCTACTAACAACAGCCGGTGAAACACACGGAACAAAAAATTGCCAACAGGCAACAGGGAGGGTGCTGGGTCTCCCATGTCGGAACTACAAGAAAAAGAATTTACGGTAAGTAAACAAAATTCTCTTTTTCTTTATCGTTCCTTCCATGGGAGACCCAAACCATGGGACGTTCCAAAGCAGTCCATGGGTGGGAAATAAACCAAACTGAGAAGTAGGCAAAACCTAACTTCACAAATGGGCGACAGCCGCCTGAAGGATGCGTCTGCCCAAGCTCGCATCTGCCGAAGCATGAGCATGCACTTGGTAGTGCTTTGAAAAAGTGTGCAGACTGGACCAAGTGGCAGCCTGACAAACCTGCTGAGCCGTAGCCTGGTGCCTGAAAGCCCAGGAGGCACCAACAGCTCTGGTCGAGTGCGCCTTAATCCCCGGCAGGGGAGGCACCTGAGAACACTGGTAGGCATCGGCGATAGCCGACCTAATCCAACGAGCTAGGGTCGGTTTAGAAGCAGAGAGACCCTTGCGCTGACCCGTGGTTAGCACAAAAAGTGAGGTGCACCGCCGAAAAACGGCGGTGCGTGATACATAGATTCGGAGCGCTCGCACCAAATCCAAGGTGTGCAACGCCTTCTCAAAGCGATGCACAGGGGCCGGACAAAGAGAGGGCAATGAAATGTCCTGGTTAAGGTGGAAAGAAGACACCACCTTAGGGAGAAAGTCCGGAGTCGGACGAAGAACCACCTTGTCTTGGTGAAACACCAAAAAGGGGGATTCCGAAGAGAGCGCAGCCAAATCAGAAACTCTCCTGAGAGAAGTTATGGCTACTAGAAAAACAACTTTCTGTGAAAGTCTAGACAAAGGAACCTCCCTGAGAGGCTCAAAAGGGGGTTTCTGTAAGGCCGTGAGGACCAGATTAAGGTCCCAGGGATCCAAGGGCCGCCGGTAAGGAGGAATGATGTGAGATGCGCCCTGCATGAAGGTGCGCACCTGAGCCAGTCGGGCGATACGCCGCTGGAACAATACCGACAAAGCCGACACCTGTCCCTTGAGGGAATTGAGGGACAGACCTAGGTGTAGACATGACTGTAGAAAAGACAGGATGGTCGGCAAGGAGAACGGCCAAGGAGCATGGTCGGAAGAGTGACACCAGGACAGGAAAATCCTCCAAGTCCTGTGGTAAATCTTGGCCGAGGAAGACTTCCGAGCCTGAGTCATGGTGGAGTTGACCTCAGAGGGAATGCCTGAAGCCGTCAGGATCCAGGACTCAAGAGCCACGCCGTCAATCTGAGGGCCACAGAATTCTGGCGGAAGAACGGACCTTGAGAGAGAAGGTCTGAGCGGTCCGGGAGATGCCACGGCACCTCTACGGACAGGCGGAGCAGGTCTGGGTACCAAGCTCGCCTGGGCCAGTCCGGAGCAATGAGTATGACTCGACGGCCCTCCGTTCTGATCTTGCGCAGAACCCTGGGCAAGAGCGCTAGAGGGGGAAACACATAGGCCAGACGGAACCGAGACCAATCGTGAACCAGTGCGTCTGCTGCGAAGGCTTGAGGATCGTGGGAGCGATCCACGTAAACCGGAACCTTGTTGTTGTGCCGGGATGCCATTAGATCCACTTCCGGAGTGCCCCACTTGCGGCAGATCGATCTGAACACTGACGGATGCAGGGCCCACTCGCCGCTGTCCACGGTTTGACGGCTGAGATAATCGGCCTCCCAGTTTTCCACGCCTGGGATGTGGACTGCAGATATGGTGGACTTGGAGTCCTCCGTCCACTGGAGGATTCGTTGAACCTCCAACATCGCCAGACGGCTGTGAGTTCCGCCCTGGTGATTGATGTAGGCAACCGCTGTCGCGTTGTCCGACTGAACCCGAATGTGCTTGCCCGCCAACAGGTGGTGAAAGTCTAGGAGAGCTAGAAACACAGCTCTGATCTCCAGCACATTGATCGAGAGGGCTGATTCGGACGGAGTCCAAGTGCCCTGTGCTCGGTGATGGAGAAATACTGCTCCCCAACCGGAGAGGCTGGCATCCGTGGTGAGGATCACCCAGGACGGAGTCAGGAAGGAGCGTCCCTGTGACAGAGAGAGGGGCTGACGCCACCACTGAAGGGAGCTCCTGGCCTGTGATGACAGAGCCACCAGCCTGTCCAAAGAAGAGATCCGCTTGTCCCAACAGCGGAGAATGTCCAGCTGCAAGGGACGCAGATGGAACTGGGCAAAGGGAACCGCTTCCATTGACGCCACCATCTGACCCAGCACCTGCATGAGGTGTCTGATGGAATGACGGCGGTGCCGCAGCAGAGAGCGCACCGCCAGACGAAGGGATTGCTGTTTGACTAGGGGCAACTTGACAAGTGCCGGCAGAGTCTCGAATTGCATCCCTAGGTACATAAGTACCTGGGTCGGGGTCAGAGTGGACTTGGGCAGGTTGACAAGCCACCCGAACTGAACTAGCGTGGCGACAGTGAGAGAGACACTCCGCTGGCAGTCTACACTGGATGAGGCCTTGACTAGAAGGTCGTCCAGGTAAGGAATCACTGCCAACCCCTGGAGGTGCAGGACCGCAACCACTGCTGCCATGACCTTGGTGAACACTCGAGGGGCCGTGGCTAAGCCAAAGGGAAGAGCCACGAATTGGAAATGTTCCTCTCCGATTGCAAAGCGTAGCCAACGCTGGTGTGAGACCACAATAGGCACATGCAGATAGGCATCTCTGATGTCGATGGATGCTAGAAAATCTCCTTGGGTCATTGAGGCAATGACCGATCTCAGAGATTCCATGCGAAAGTGCCGCACCTGAACATGCTTGTTGAGAAGCTTGAGATCCAGGATGGGCCGGAAGGAACCGTCCTTCTTGGGGACTAGAAAGAGGTTTGAGTAGAAACCGCTGAACCGTTCCCGGGCGGGAACCGGAACAATTACCCCGTTGGCCTGCAGGGATGCCACGGCCTGAGAGAAGGCGGCGGCCTTGGAGCAGGGGGGTGTGGACAGAAAAAAATCTGTTTGGCGGGCTGGACTAAAATTCTATCCTGTAGCCGTGGGAGATTATATCCCGCACCCACTGATCGGCGACGTGTTGGAACCACACGTCTCCAAAGTGGGAGAGCCTGCCACCGACCAAGGACGTGGCTGGCGCAGCCAGATAGTCAAGAGGAGGCTGCCTTAGTGGCAGCGGCTCCTCCAGTCTTTTGAGGACGCGGCTTTGCGCGCCAGTTTGATTTACGATCCTTGGTTGCGGTAGTGGACGCGGTCGAGGGCTTAGAGGATGACCAGTTAGAGGAACGAAAGGACCGAAACCTCGATTGGATCCTGCCCTGGACAGGTTTCCTAGCTTTAGTTTGAGGCAAGGAAGTACTCTTCCCGCCAGTAGCTTCCTTAATTATGTCATCCAGCTGTTCCCCAAACAGCCTGGACCCAGCAAAAGGGAGACTTGCAAGGTACTTAGAGGAAGCGTCTGCTTTCCACTCTCGAAGCCACAAGATCCTGCGGATCGCGAGGGAGTTAGCGGAGGCCACCGCCCTGCGGTGAGAAGCCTCCAGGATGGCAGACATGGCGTAGGATGCAAAAGCCGAAGCTTGAGAAGTTAAGGCATCCCTCTCAGGAATAGAGTCCCTGGTAAGGGAATGTATCTCCTCCAGAGAGGCAGAGACTGCCTTGAGAGCCCACACTGCCGCAAAAGACGGGGAGAACGAGGCTCCTGCCGCCTCATATACAGACTTGGCCAAAAGGTCAACCTGGCGGTCAGTGGGATCCTTAAGAGAAGTGCCATCAGCCACAGCTACGACTGTGCGGGCTGAGATTCTGGACACCGGAGGGTCTACCTTTGGGGACTGGGCCCATTCCTTAACCACCTCTGGTGGAAAAGTAAAAAACGGTCATCTGAACTACGCTTAGGAAAACGTTTGTCAGGACAGGCCCTGGGTTTGGTAACAGTGGTCTGAAAGCTGGAGTGGTTAAAAAACATACTCCTAGGTTTCTTAGGTGAGGTAAACTGGTGTATCTCTACCAGAGAGGCTTGTTCCTCTGACTCTGGTGGATTGAGGTTCAGTACGGAGTTAATGGACGCAATCAAGTCACCAACATCCGCATCACCCTCAGACAAGTCAATGGGGTACATAGAGGTAGCGTCTGAGCCCACAGTAAACAAATCCTCCTCGCCCTGTACCTCGGCACGGGAATCAGAGCCGTGGGAAGAGGAAGGAGAAGGGTCCCTGCGTCTCCGTTTAGGGGGACGGGGTCCTAGGACATGCTCTGAGAGCTCTGCAGAGCTAGGAGCAGCAGAAGCACCCTGAGAAGGGGGCTGATGCATGGTCAGCAGTGTCTGGGACAGCTGCCCCATGGAGTCAGCAAAAAAGACTGGGAAATAGCTTGTGAAAAGGATGCTACCCAAGCCGGGGGTTCAGCCACCGGGGCCGAAGCAGCCGGAGGAACCCCTGAGGAGACTCCAGGCTGAGACACAACCATATTAGCACAGGCATCACAATGTGGGAATGTGCTTGGCTCTGGCAGAATGAGCTTACATGCAGTGCATATAGCGTACATGTTTGCAGCCTTGCTCCTCGTGACAGACATGCTGCTGAGGTGGAAGCTCTGCAGCAAGCAAACACTCCTGTAGAATGTCCTGAGAGTGTAATAAAAAGCCCACAACCAGAGGTTGTGGCTTACCAGACCGCTCTGTGTGCCCTCCGGATTCCACAGCTCAAAGCCCAAGTGAAGCGTCAGCCCTCCTAAACAGCAGCAGCTGCAGCATCCAGCGCCGTCCAGTGTAAGAACGCTGAGACGAAGGGAATTTTGTTTACTTACCGTAAATTCCTTTTCTTCTAGCTCCAATTGGGAGACCCAGACAATTGGGTGTATAGCTACTGCCTCCGGAGGCCGCACAAAGTACTACACTTAAAAGTGTAAGGCCCCTCCCCTTCTGGCTATACACCCCCCCGTTGGAGCACGGGTCCCTCAGTTTTAGTGCAAAAGCAAGAAGGAGGAAAGCCAATAACTGTTTCAAAAACAAATTCAATCCGATAAACAATATCGGAGAACGTAACTTATCAACATGAACAACATGTGCACCCGAAAAACAAATACCCTCACAAAAAACAGGGCGGGTGCTGGGTCTCCCAATTGGAGCTAGAAGAAAAGGAATTTACGGTAAGTAAACAAAATTCCCTTCTTCTTTTTCGCTCCTAATTGGGAGACCCAGACAATTGGGACGTCCAAAAGCAGTCCCTGGGTGGGTAAAAGAATACCTCGCGATCGGGCTGTCAGGCAGCCCTTTCTTACAGGTGGGCCACCGCCGCCTGCAGGACTTGTCTACCTAGGCTGGCGTCCGCCGAAGCATAGGTATGCACCTGATAATGCTTGGTAAAGGTGTGCAGACTCGACCAGGTAGCCGCCTGGCACACCTGCTGAGCCGTAGCCTGGTGCCGTGATGCCCAGGACGCACCCACGGCTCTGGTAGAATGGGCCTTCAGCCCTGAAGGAACCGGAAGCCCAGAAGAACGGTAGGCTTCAAGAATTGGTTCCTTGATCCACCGAGCCAGGGTGGATTCGGAAGCTTGCGACCCTTTACGCTGACCAGCGACAAGGACAAAGAGTGCATCCGAGCGGCGCAGGGGCGCCGTGCGGGAAATGTAGATTCTGAGTGCTCTCACCAGATCCAACGAATGCAAATCCTTTTCACATTGATGAACTGGATGAGGACCCAAAGATGGTAAAGTGATATCCTGATTGAGATGAAAGGAAGATACCACCTTGGGAAGAAACTCTGGAATTGGACGCAGTACTACCTTGTCTTGGTGAAACACCAGGAAGGGAGATTCACAAAATACTCAGTATACAAATGGCACAAGTGGGGGTGAGCCCTTGAGGCTGCTTACCGCCCGCTGAACAGCGGGTATGAGGCCGTAGAATCCCGTGTCTGGGTCTCCCCGTCTCCCCTCTGCAGCTCAGCGTGCAGGCAGGAATGGCTGCCGGCGTTCTGTGAAGAGGGGCGGACCGTGGGCGTGCCACAAACAAAGAGCGGGAAACTGCGTCCTACTGTGCCTGGTGTGAGGGCTGGAGTATGTAAAAACGACTCCAGCCCTCAGCGCTGATGCTCTGTACAGCGTCCCGCCCTCCTCCTGACTGGCAGGTGCGGAGGCGGGAACGAACGAACTAGGCCGCAAAAAGCCGGGGACTGTAGTAATAAGCGCGGCCGAGATATATGCACGGCCAGCGCGGAAGTCCCCGGCGCACCACAAGTCCCAGCCGCGTCGCAGTCCCAGCGGCCGGCGCGACCGTTCTCCCTGAGTCTACCCACTCAGCTAAGCTGAAGTGAGGAAATGGCACAAGCGCAGCAGCGCTGTTGTCCCCGGCGCACTAACACACCCAGCAATGCTGCGGTGTGCGCGCGTATGCACGGGGACACAGAGTACCTTGACGGAGCAGGGCCATGTCCCTGACGATACTCAGCTCCATATCCAGCGGCTTCTGCAGGGGCTGCGGATGGAGCACGGTCTCAGTGCCTGGAGACCGGTAAAATCCCACTTCGCCCAGAGCCCTAATGGGGATGGGGAAGGAATCAGCATGTGGGCTCCAGCCTCCGTACCCGCAATGGGTACCTCAACCTTAACAAACACCGCCGACAGAAAGTGAGGTGAGAAGGGAGCATGCTGGGGACCCTTGTATGGGTCCTCTTTTCTTCCATCCGACATAGTCAGCAGCTGCTGCTGACCAATCTGTGGAGCTGTGCTGTGCGTGTCTGACCTCCTTCGCACAAAGCAAAAACTGAGGGACCCGTGCTCCCACGGGGGGGGTGTATAGCCAGAAGGGGAGGGGCCTTACACTTTTAAGTGTAGTACTTTGTGCGGCCTCCGGAGGCAGTAGCTATACACCCAATTGTCTGGGTCTCCCAATTAGGAGCGAAAAAGAAAATGGCGCAGGAAGGAGGAGGGGGGCGGGTATTAGGCCAAGAGCGGGAAAACGGAGGGCCAGGGAGAGATGCAGAGAGAGATACAGGGGAGGGAACATCTCCCCAGAGAGGAGTGTCCTCCCCTCTGCTGGCCGAGCGGTGGGCGGCGCCTGTATGCATGACATGCAGAGAAGCCGAAACCGAAACTAGGCCCAAACTAAAGCCGGGGCCTAGATTTTAAAATGCGGCCGACGAGCAGGCACCTTCGGCGCGGTTCTCAGGGGAAACACCCAGAACCGGCCGGAATTTACAGTAACGATAAAACACATACTGTCCCCCTAATAAAAGTACCCGGGACCCCTGAAAAAACGTCTCAATACTTAGCTTTTGAGACGCAGGGCCATGTCCCTGAGGGGGGGGGGACGCTCCTTCCAGCAGGAACCAGACAGGGCTGCGGATGGAGACCGGTCTCCTGCAGGCAGAGAGGACCGTGATGGCTCCCACTTCAAACCAGAGCCTCTCAGAGGATGTGAAGGAGCACGGCATGTGAAGGCTCCAGCCTTGTAAAGTCAACCTTAACAGCACCGCCGACACAGTGGGGTGAGAAGGGACATGCCGGGAGTCCAGACTGGACCCGCTTTTCTTCTAAATCTTGAAAATCAAAAATAAAAATGAAAAAATATCAGAGAATGCAAGTGTTTGTATCCTCCTGAAACACAAAGCATTGAACTGGGTAGATTGTCATCCAGGGAGTGTATATAGCCCGGAGGGAGGAGCTACACGTTTGAGTGTAGTACTTTGTGTGTCCTCCGGAGGCGCTAGCTATACACCCATGGTTTGGGTCTCCCATGGAAGGAACGATAAAGAAAGATTATAAGATTATGTTGGAAAAAGAAAATAAATACTGTGAGGCCATACTGTGAACACACCGACTCCGCAAGTTCATACAAGTGAACGACTGCTCCCATCAGTTTTTTGGGGATCACATTGATTGGTGTAAAGTCACACTTATGTTGGACGAACTCGCCAATACCGACTGGTATGGCCGACAGTCTAAAGAGTGTGGGAACCCCTGACAATTTGAGTTAAGAATCCAGCATGTCCAATTTCAGACTCCTTTTGTCTTCCCAAAGAAAAAGGCACCGACAAACAAGTCTGACGGCAGCTTTCTCAGAAAGCACAGGAACGCTGGGACAAGCAAATGCTCCTGTGTATGATAGAGTCAACCAAGATGGCTGCACGCTGAAGGATGAGCTGAACCATCTAAGGCTAGTTTCACACTTGCGTTGGATGGCTTCCGTAGCATTGCGTTGTGTGACGGATGCAACGGATGTGTTGCATATAGTGGCACAACGGATGTTACGGATCGTACAAAACAACGGAAAGCTTGTTTTTATTTTGTTTTTTTCCTTCTTTACAGTTTTACCGGCAGCAGACTATTGTGAACGATCAGCTGATCGCTCTCAATAGCCGGCGGCCGGTCGCTCAGCTGAGCGCTGTCACTTGCCGGCAGCCGGGCATGCTGGCGGGCGGGCACTCAGCTGAACGTACGGCCACCGCGAGACAAAATAAAGTTTGTGATTTAAAAAAAAAAAAAAAAAAAAAGAGCTAGCGCAGTGAAATCCTGAGGATTCCGCTGCTCAAAAAAACGTTACATGCTGCGTTCCTCCCGCTGGGCGGAAGCAACGGAGCGTCGCCTAGCGGAAACAACGCAGGTCCTTTTGGCACAATCCGTCACCCATACAAGACTATGGGAAACAACGGAATCCGTTAACGGATTCCACTGTTTTCCAAAAGGGCAGATTGTAACGGAAGGAAAACAACGCAAGTGTGAAAGTACCCTAATGTGTAAGGAGGCTTTACATGAGGGCTTTACATGGCTCAAACAATTGTTTTCATAATATATTGTTTCTAGGACTTGCAGGAATAATAAGATTACAGATATATATGTCCAAGGATGGTCAAGTGAGACTGCCCATTATATCCAACCTGGTTCCTTGCTTTGGATAATCCCAAACAACAGGGGTCCTGTCTACCTAGTGTCTCCCTGCTGGGACCCCCACTGATCAGCATTGCACAGACTATTGCAAACAATGGTCTGTCTGGCTCTGGGGGGCAATCCTGCATTTACACTGAGAAATACACTTAACTTTATTAACCAGTTAGGTAGATGAAAGAGGTTTCTAACCTGGATTAACCCTGTGAATGAGAGTAAAAAACAAAAAAACAAAAAAAAAAAACAACAAACTTATGCAGGTCAACTAACCTTGATGAAAAACCGGAGCTCTGATGGAATAATAAAGATGTCTGGGGTGATGGGCATTATCCCATAGTTATAGTGCGCTTCGTAGTCAATATTAATCTCCTCGTGTGGTGGATACAAAGGATAATAGCTGAAAAACCAGAAACAGTGCGAGTAATTAGGGGGACTCCGATCCACACTGCAGGGCTGGACAGTGTCCGCTCCTCTAGATATGGGGGCGCTCCTCTGAGAACATATTAACTACATATTACGAAAAGATGGACAACAAAATTGGTGGGGAGCAAAAGGATCACATTATCCATTATTAATCTGTTAGATTAATAATACAGACTGGTTAATGGCTAGTCCAACGATCTACTAAGGATAAACAGTATTCGCTCACCTCCGCTGTGTCAGGATATGCCTCAGAATGCGGCTAAATCTGTCTGGAGCTCCAGTACCACTGCAGGTAAGAAAAAAAAAAAAAAAAAAAAAAATTATAAAACAATCCCACATATATACATGTACACTAATTAATATACACACACTATATATATATATATATATATATATATATATATATATATATATATATATATATATATATATATATATATATATACACACATACACACACACACACACACATATATATACACATACACACACACACATATATTATTATATATTATATATAATATATATATATATATATATATATATATATATATATATATATATATATATATATATATATACACACATATACATATACACATACACATAGATTTTTCGCTTTCCGTTTTTTTTTACGCCATTCTTTTTCTGAGAGACGTAACTTTTTTTATTTTTCAGTCAATATGGTCATGTGAGGGCTCATTTTTTTGCGGCACGAGCTGTACTTTTAAATGAAACCATCAGTTTTACCATATAGTGTACTGGAAAACTGCAAAAAAATTCCAAATGCAGAAAAATTGCAAAAAACGTGCGATAGCACTATGGTTTTTGATATATTTTATTCACTGTGTTCACTATATGGTAAAACTGATGTGTGGGTGTGATGCCTCAGGTCAGTGCGAGTTCGTAGACATCAAACATGTATAGGTTTACTTTTATATAAGGGGTAAAAAAAAAAAAAAAAAAAAATCAAAAAAAAAATCGGAAGATTGTCTGAAAAAAGTGGCGCACGTTTTACGCCATATTCCGTGCCCCGTAGCGTTCTCATTTTTCAGGATCTATAGCTCAGTGACTGCTTATTTTTTGCGTCTCGAGAAGACGTTTTTAACGGTACCATTTTTGCGCACATGCTACGTTTTGATCGCCTCTTATTGCATTTTGCGCCAAAGTTGTGGCGACAAAAAAACATCGTTTTGGCGTTTGGAATTTTTTTGCCGCTACGCCGTATACTGATCAGATTGAGTTTATATTTTGATAGATCGGGCGTTTTTGAACGCGGCGATACCAAAAGTGTGTATATTTTTTATTTTTTTAACCCTTTAATTTTCAATGGGGCGAATGGGGGGTCATTTGAACTTTTAGGTTTTTTTGCTTTTTTTTTAAATTTTTCAAAAATTTTTTTTTTAACTTTTTTTTTTATTTTACTAGTCCCCCTAGGGGGCTATTGCGATCAGCAATCCGATCGCTCTGCAGTATCTGCTGATCACAGCTACAAGGCTGTAAACAGCAGATACGCTCTCTTTCTCTTTTGCTGTGCCGCTGTCACAGCGAAAGTGAAAGCAAGTCAGGTGTAGTACAGGAGTCATCACATGACCCTGTGCTACCATGACAACTATCGGAAGTCACGTGATCGCATCACGTGACTTCCGGTATCGGGCGGTAAGTAAAACTTTACTGCGATCGCGCTTATAATGGCGCTGTCACGTATTGACAGCGCCATTTAAAGGGTTAATCGGCACGAGCAGATAGCGATTCTGCTCGTGCCTAGCAGGCGCACATCTCAGCTGTGAAAATCAGCTGAGATGTGCGCCGATCGCAGCATGATGCTGCCGGCAGACCGCGGGCAGTAACATTATGACATTTAGGACGTAATTTTACTGCCCGCGGTCGTTAAGGGGTTAATGTAGCTTTATTCATTATAGAGTTATTGACACGTTTGTGACATGGAACAACTACAGTGACCCAAGGATGTGCTCAAAGTGCTGTGTTGAATTGTCAACGCAATTCTCTTCTCCCACTCTTGACACACCGAGAGCAAAATCCAGATCCATATAGATTTGTCATAATATATTAATATATTGATATCATAATATATATATATATATATATAGATATATATATATATATATATATATATATATATATATAGATATATATAGATATATATAGATATATATATATATAGATATATATATAGATATATAGAGATATATAGAGATATATATATATATATATATATATATATATATATATACACATACACACATACATACATATATATATATATACATACATACATACATTTTATATGCACACACACATACTGTATATATATATATATATATATATATATATATATATATATATATACACACATATACACACACACACACACATACTGTATATGAAGGGAATTTTGTTTACTTACCGTAAATTCCTTTTCTTCTAGCTCTAATTGGGAGACCCAGACAATTGGGTGTATAGCTCATGCCTCCGGAGGCCACACAAAGTATTACACTAAAAGTGTAAAGCCCCTCCCCTTCTGCCTATACACTCCCCGTGCATCACGGGTTCCTCAGTTTTAGTGCAAAAGCAAGAAGGAGGAAGCAAATAAATTGGTTTAAAGTAACTTCAATCCGAAGAATCTCGGAGAACTGAAACCATTCAACATGAACAACATGTGTACACGAAAAAACAACAGGGCGGGTGCTGGGTCTCCCAATTGGAGCTAGAAGAAAAGGAATTTACGGTAAGTAAACAAAATTCCCTTCTTCTTTGTCGCTCCATTGGGAGACCCAGACAATTGGGACGTCCAAAAGCAGTCCCTGGGTGGGTAAAAATACCTCATAATAGATTCTGAGTGCTCTCACCAGATCTAACAAATGCAAATCCCTTTCACATTGATGAACTGGATAAAAAGGACAAAAGAAGGCAAGGAGATATCCTGATTGAGATGAAAGGGGGATACCACCTTAGGAAGGAATTCCGGAACCGGGCGCAGCACCACCTTGTCCTGGTGAAACACCAGGAAAGGGGCTTTGCATGACAGCGCTGCTAGCTCAGACACTCTCCGAAGTGAGGTGACTGCTACTAGGAAGGCCACTTTCTGCGAAAGGCGAGAAAGAGAAATATCTTTCAAAGGTTCAAAGGGTGCCTTCTGAAGGGCCAGCAGAACCCTGTTCAGATCCCAGGGTTCTAACGGCCGCCTGTAAGGAGGAACAATGTGACAAACCCCTTGCAGGAACGTGCGTACCTGAGAAAGCCTGGCAAGACGCTTCTGAAAGAACACAGAGAGCGCTGAGACTTGTCCCTTAAGGGAGCCGAGCGACAAACCTTTTTCCAATCCTGATTGAAGAAAGGAAAGAAACGTGGGCAATGCAAATGGCCAGGGAGAAAATCCCTGATCAGAGCACCAAGAAAGGAATATCTTCCACGTCCTGTGGTAGATCTTGGCAGACGTTGGTTTCCTGGCCTGTCTCATAGTGGCAATGACCTCTTGAGACAACCCTGAAGACGCTAGGATCCAGGACTCAATGGCCACACAGTCAGGTTGAGGGCCGCAGAATTCAGATGGAAAAACGGCCCTTGAGACAGCAAGTCTGGACGGTCTGGCAGTGCCCACGGTTGGCCCACCGTGAGATGCCACAGATCCGGGTACCACGACCTCCTCGGCCAGTCTGGAGCGACGAGAATGGCGTGGCGGCAGTCTGACCTGATCTTGCGTATCACTCTGGGCAACAGTGCCAGAGGTGGGAACACATAAGGGAGTTGAAACTGCGACCAATCTTGAACTAAGGCGTCTGCCGCCAGAGCTCTGTGATCGTGAGATCGTGCCATGAATGCCGTGACCTTGTTGTTGTGCCGGGACGCCATTAGGTCGACGTCCGGCATCCCCCAGCGGCAACAGATCTCCTGAAACACGTCCGGGTGAAGGGACCATTCCCCTGCGTCCATGCCCTGGCGACTAAGAAAGTCTGCTTCCCAGTTTTCTACGCCCGGGATGTGAACTGCGGATATGGTGGAGGCCGTGGCTTCCACCCACATCAGAATCCGCTGAACTTCCTGGAAAGCCTGACGACTGCGTGTGCCGCCTTGGTGGTTGATGTAAGCCACCGCTGTGGCGTTGTCCGACTGAATTCGGATCTGCTTGCCTTCCAGCCACTGCTGGAACGCTTTTAGGGCAAGATACACTGCCCTGATCTCCAGAACATTGATCTGAAGGGAGGACTCCTGCTGAGTCCACGTACCCTGAGCCCTGTGGTGGAGAAAGACTGCTCCCCACCCTGACAGACTCGCGTCCGTCGTGACCACCGCCCAGGATGGGGGTAGGAAGGATTTCCCCTTCGACAATGAAGTGGGAAGAAGCCACCACCGAAGGGAAGCTTTGGCTGCTTGGGAGAGGGAGACGTTCCTGTCGAGGGACGTCGACTTCCTGTCCCATTTGCGGAGAATGTCCCATTGAAGTGGGCGCAGATGAAACTGCGCAAAAGGAACTGCCTCCATTGCTGCTACCATCTTCCCTAGGAAGTGCATGAGGCGTCTCAGGGGGTGTGACTGACCTAGAAGGAGAGATTGCACCCCTGTCTGCAGTGAACGCTATTTGTTCAGCGGAAGCTTCACTATCGCTGAGAGAGTATGAAACTCCATGCCAAGATATGTCAGTGATTGGGCCGGAGTCAGATTTGACATTGGAAAATTGATGATCCAACCGAAACTCTGGAGAGTCTCTAGAGTAGCATTGAGGCTGTGTTGGCATACCTCTTGAGAGGGTGCCTTGACTAGGAGATCGTCTAAGTAAGGAATCACCGAGTGTCCCTGAGAGTGAAGGACCGCCACTACTGTAGCCATGACCTTGGTGAAAACCCGTGGGGCTGTCGCCAGGCCGAACGGCAGTGCCACGAACTGAAGGTGTTCGTCTGCTATGGCGAAACGCAGGAAGCGCTGATGCTCTGGAGCAATCGGTACGTGAAGATACGCATCTTTGATATCGACCGATGCAAGGAAGTCTCCCTGGGACATTGAGGCGATGACGGAGCGAAGGGATTCCATCCGGAACCGCCTGGTCTTTACGTGTTTGTTGAGCAGTTTTAGGTCCAGGACAGGACGGAAGGACCCGTCTTTCTTTGGAACCACAAACAGGTTTGAGTAAAAACCGTGACCCTGTTGCTGAAGAGGAACCGGGATCACCACTCCTTCCGCCTTTAGAGTGTCCACCGCCTGCAGAAGAGCATCGGCTCGCTCGGGAGGCGAAGATGTTCTGAAGAATCGAGTCGGAGGACGAGAGCTGAACTCTATCCTGTAACCGTGAGACAGAATGTCTCTCACCCAACGGTCTTTTACCTGTGGCAGCCAGGTGTCGCAAAAGCGGGAGAGCCTGCCACCGACCGAGGATGCGGTGTGAGGAGACTGAAAGTCATGAGGAGGCCGCATTGGTAGCGGCACCTCCAGCGGTCTTTTTAGGACGTGAGTTAGACCGCCATGAATCGGAGTTTGTCTGATCCTTCTGAGGCTTTTTGGACGAGGAGAATTGGGACCTGCCCGCGCCCCGAAAGGACCGAAACCTCGACTGTCCCCTCCTCTGTTGGGGTATGTTTGGTTTGGCCTGGGGTAAGGATGTATCCTTTCCCTTGGATTGCTTGATTATTTCATCCAATCGCTCACCAAACAAACGGTCACCAGAAAATGGCAAACTGGTTAAGCACTTTTTGGAAGCCGAATCTGCCTTCCATTCCCGTAGCCACAATGCCCTGCGTATTGCCACCGAATTGTCGGCTGCAACCGCCGTACGGCTCGCAGAGTCCAGGATGGCATTAATAGCGTAGGACGCAAATGCCGTCGTCTGAGTGGTTATGGACGCCACTTGCGGCGCAGACGTACGTGTGATTGCGTCAATCTGCGCTTGACCCGCTGAGATAGCTTGGAGTGCCCATACTGCTGCAAATGCTGGGGCAAAAGATGCGCCGATGGCTTCAAAGATGGATTTCAACCAGAGCTCCATCTGCCTGTCAGTAGCATCCTTGAGTGAAGCCCCATCTTCCACTGCGACTATGGATCTAGCCGCCAGTCTGGAGATTGGGGGATCCACCTTGGGACACTGAGTCCAGCCCTTGACCACGTCAGGGGGAAATGGATAACGTGTATCCTTAAGGCGCTTGGAAAAACGCTTATCAGGACAAGCTCTGTGTTTCTGGACTGCGTCTCTGAAGTCAGAGTGGTCCAGAAACATACTCGTGGTACGCTTGGGAAACCTAAAACGGAATTTCTCCTGCTGAGAAACTGACTCCTCCACTGGAGGACCTGAGGGAGAAATATCCAACATT